>NC_137973.1:39287156-39497897 GCF_963924665.1 Micromys minutus
AGGGGGCTTCCAAATAGGGGATTTGGTGAGTAAAGGTGGGGGTTACAGGAGCGAAAGATAAGCAAAACAAGTTATTCATAATGACCTCAACCTCCTGAAACAAAGACAACCTGGTTCTAACAATACAGTCATAACAGGTAGTCAGAACAACCTTTTGAAACAAAGATAGGATTTCAAGGTGGCTGTAAATGACTTTCTGAAACAAAAACCTGGCTACTCTTTCCTGGAACAGGAAGTACTGAGCCTTGTATAGTTATAGTTACAGGTGGGGCATAGCCCATAGCCAGGTCCCTGAGAAACAGAGATTTAATTATAAACAAGAACAAATCTAGTTTTCTTTTTTTACTATGTTTTTCAAGCCTAAAATGGAGGCAGGCTGGTTCATCACCAGAAACATGGAAAATATTGTGACTAGAGACATCGGTTTGTGTCCTTGGTTTTAAATCTTCCTTCTTTTGCACAGAAAATTAATGAGCAGAGTTGCCTGGAAGCTATGTGTGATCAGATACATCACCGATCATTGGATGCACTGTGCTGAAACCTGTCTTGTCACCAGGATGGAGAGGTGTGGGGACATCTCCCAGGGCTCTGAGGTTTGACCAGCTGGACCGGTCATCTCACCATCCCATATCTCAGCCAAATCATTTCAAAGACCAATTTACCTCTTCAGTAATGAACCTATTTAGCCCCTAGAAAAAGTCCCTTGGCGGCAATTCTGCCTCAGTCTCAGGCCCCCTCCCATTATGTATCCCAGGCCCTCAAGTCTACACTTGCCAGTAACCCTCTCTTGTGAACCTGTTTACTGTGTGGGAACTCTACTTGCTTTCTCTTTATAACAAAACTTTTTGAACTCATCCATCATTGTCTTTGAAACTCATTCTTGGAGTTTGTGAGACACGGTACCTTTGTCCTTGAGTTAGGCCCACTTGACATAAGTATATCTCCATCATTTTTACAGACCTCACAGATCTTAGTTTCACTGGTGTCTTAGGGTTTTAGTGCTGTGAACAGACACCATGACCAATGCAGCTCTTATAAGGACAACATTTAATTGGGGCTGGCTTACAGGTTCAGAGAGGTTCAGTCCATTATCATCAAGGCAAGAGCATGTCAGCATCCAGGCAGGCATAGAACAGGAGAAGCTTGAGTTCTACGTTTTCATCTGAAGTTTGCTAGCAGAATACTGACTTCCAGGCAACTAGGAGTACTGTCTTAAAGCCCACATCCACAAAGCCACACCTATTCCAACAAGGCCACACTTCCAAACAGTGCCACTCCCTGGGCCAAGCATATACAAACCATCACAACCTGGATATATTTACTAGGTGACTGACTCTATCCTATGGGCAGAGTTGCCTGGAAGAGGATAGAAGGGTATGAAGAGTACATGTCCCTCAGGTGGCTTCTGGTATGATTGGGGAAGAAATCATAAGACCAGGTTTCAAGTTCTGGCACAAGTGCTTCATGCTGTTTGCATGTATAGGTATGTGGAGGGAGGGCCTCTGGTGACTGGGGGCAATCAATCAATCTCTTCGTTCTTTGAAGTTGCTTCTCAATTTTTGAAGGACTTTTGGATAGAAACTTACCTTTTTGACATTTTGATTTCTATGTCAATATTTCTGTTATACCTCCATTTTGCTGACGGGGCAACAGTTTGAGAGAATTTAAGTAATATGAATTGAATACTGGTTCTGACTTTGGGTTCCTTGCTCTTTTTCATTGCAATATACCAAGAAGTGAAAGAAGAGGAGATAAGACTCAGGGCGTGTAGGGTTTAGAGTAGTGCATAGCACAGGACATGGCCTTCCAGAGTGGAGACATAGCAGCAGCAGTGTGCCTGCTTGGCACAGTAGAGGCTAAAAGGTGTTGGATGAAAGCTTAGCAATAAAGTAAAGATGGGAGATGCCAACTAATGTTCAGGGCTCGACCTGCAGAGAAGGGTGTGATGAGACTGTGGGACCTGGGGGTGCAGGCAGAGAAGTTAGGGATGGGTGAAAGACACAGAAAGAGAAACTAAGGTTTGGGGTTGACATGGAGTCTTCCCTGAAGACATGGCAATTGTGTCTAGCCCTGTATATCCTAGGTCTACCAGATGGTGTTCTTAGGGACATAGAGGTAAGGGTGGCAGAATGCTACCACAGGTTAGCTTTGAGTCTAAGTCTGAACTTTTTTCAGTTTCTAGACCCCGGGAAAGGATAAGCCTGGCAACTTCTCCAATTGCTTGTTCCTTTCCCTTTTCCCTTTTCTTATTCTTTTTCTTGATCTTTCTGCTCCCCCTCCCCCTCTCAGATACAGGAATCACAGGCACATTCCACCAAGACTGTCAAGCTCCCTTATTTCTTCAGAGGTCAGTTGCAACATCACCACCCCAATACTCTGATTTAGTCAAATCTTCAGTTCTAATTTTCATGGCACCCTCTGCTTCTCCCATGTGGCACTTGCTTTAGTTGTAATTGGTTGAGTAATACCTGACTTGGCTATGAATCACCAGGTTCCATAGGTCAGAAGTTGCTCCTTGATGTTCAGGGATGAAACTCCAGCAAAGAACATGGGATTGGGACTAGTTATCAGGAAATATGTACTTAATGACTGACTGGATCTTAGAATGGCAATCATTATTAATTATTAATTCACATGGCAGGTAGAAGAATTTAAGGTCATCTCAAAGATCTTTATAAAGCCATTGAAAATAGGACCAATCAATGTTGCTGGGACAGGAATAAAGACCATTTAGGGCAGTGGTTTTTAACCTTCCTAATGCTAGGACTTTTTAATACAATCCCTCATGCTGTGCTGACTTAACCCCTTACCATAAAATTCTTTTTGCTGCTACTTCATAACTGTAATTTGCTACTGGTATGAATCACAATGTAAATATTTTTGGAGGTAGAGGGTTGGTAGAAGGGTTGCAATCCAGATTGAGAACAGCTGATGTAGAGTCTACTAGAGGGAAAAACAAGTTTGGTGTCTGTCAGTCATGAAAGTGATGGGAGGGTGGGGGATGAGAGAGTGTTTGAAAGAATGACACAGCAGCACCTCTACTCTCCATTCAGAGAATGGAGGAGAGAAAAAACTCAAAAGGCTCCCAGGTGGAACAGCAATATGCCCAGGGCGAGTGTTGAGGCCTGAGAGCTCTCTCTCTTCCCACTGTCCTTTGCAGCCTAGTTTTATGCTTTTTTCTTGGACCCCCTCTGTTCTCTGTTTTGGGATTCCTTTGCATCTTCTTTACCTGGCTGAGTCCATGGTGTTTCCTACCTCTGATCTCACCTTATACCCCCATTCTGATCTCTTTTCTTCACCTTTAGAGAGTCCAAGCCCTTTCTCTTCATTTCTGCTTCATGTGTTGCCCTTTGGGGTTTATCAAACCTCTCCATTCCCCCCCCCCATAGTTGTCTGCTTATTCCACTTTGCAGGCTGGATATTTTTTGAGATCTTCCAGAGCAATTGGTCCAACACTGGGAAACTCTTTTGGCCTTTCTTCTTTTAGCCTGCCTACCTCTGCCAGTGCTTCACTTTCCCCACAGCTCCCCTCCCTTCTGAATTGCTAGTCTGAACATGTACATTCTGATCATAGAAATGGCCTGGGTACTGACTCTTTTAGTCTCTTTTATGCTCCTTTCTTTGCATTTTCTTAGTCAAGTTGAGGAAGCCTGGAGCTTTCCCCCATCTGGAACTGTGCTCTCCACCCTAACCTAGCAGACCCTCAGCTTATCTGCTGGGTCGGTTCCAGCTTCCCTCCCTCTCTTCTTACCTGATAATAAGGGAAATATCTCACTGTCACTTCCTGTCTTAATCTAACACCCTATGCATTTGTCTTCCCATCACCATGCCTGTCTAGAAAACTGTCAAGGGACTTGGATGTGACTGGTGTTCCTCCCTTTCAGTCTAGCTGAGTGTTGTTAGAAAAAAGTGGGCTCTTCATAAATACTCTTTGATGCTAATGTTCATGATGTTGCTGATGAAGAGATGGTGATAAGTGAGATAAATCATGACAGTTTCTGGACTGCATGAAATAGGTATTCAATAACCATTAGTAGACTCTTAATCTGGATGATAATGTTAATTGCTTTCCAAGACTCTTCCTTTGACTGCCAATACGGGGAACCGACTCAAAGGGACTTCTGGAGGGAGAAAGAACAATGGGGTGGAGCTTAGCTCATACCCAAAAGCAGAATGTTTACTTGGGCTTCTTTAGAGCCAGGAGACAGGAAGGAAGATGTTTTAAGGACTGGGATGGCTGCTGTCCCTCTGTGGTTTCATCTCTCTCCCCTTTGTTCATTATTTTGTGTGCTTGATTGAATTGGGGTGGAAATGGAGCGGGGGGGGGGACATCTGTTCTAAGAACCACAGCTGATGTTCTTGCACAATCACCACCACATAGACCACCACCACCACCACCACCACCACCACCAAACCAAAGACAAGCATAACTACTTAATTTTGTGTGACGTAAGAGGCTTCAGAAGTGAAGATACAAAAAGATGAGGAGGAAACTGATTGTGCTTAGGTTCAATGAAGAAAAGATGGCCATGGTGAAATGATATTGTACAAAAGGGTGTGACATGATGTGACAGGCAGGGTGGTGACCAAGCAAGGGCTGGCTGTTGGCATATTCTTTTTAGCTTCACTTCAGTCTTCCTTTTTCCCAGGCCTCTGATAAAGGGAAAAGGAAAGAGTGGCCATCTAGATTTTATCACTGAGGGAAAGGGACTTCTAATCTCAATGACATATATGTGTGTATGTATGTATGTCTCCCTTGGGGAGAGGGGTGTTGATTTCTCTGATACAGTTTCAGGCACAAAGAGGGGAAGTTGACAGAATGGTAGAAGCCCTCAGAAGCCTTCCAGAGCACACACCCCCAGAGTTGTACATTTTAGGTGCCATTTCATGGATTCTAACAGTAAAACATGGCCATCCTACCCCAGTGTCAGCCATCATGTCTCTGAGCTACCAGGATGCTACCAGCTTGACTTCCAGATCTTTGAGTCTATACTTTAGGAAGAAAGGGATGATCAACCCTGCTGATGCTCATCACCCACTTTAGTCTATCAGCTTTGGATGGAAAAGTGTCACAGGGATGCCTCCTCTGATGACCAGATTGGCCCTCATAAGTGTGGTATGTGTTCTGGGAAGGGACTACTAAAAGTGCCTTCTACAGTAAATGCAGGGAAAGAACAATGTCTGGAAGACTGGAAATGTTAATCCTTCTAGACAAGAAGAAGACCTCCACCACTATTTCTGAGCCAATTTTGAAGCAAGTTTTATTAAATACTAGCCAGGATGATGGACACTGGCCAGGTCCATACCTGGGATTCCCAGAGAATGACTGTGAATGATGTTAGTCTGAAGCTTACAAAGGCAAAATCCTCAAGGCTGCATATTTCTCTCTGTTGTCCAATGTGGGGCAAGCATACATCCTGATGTACTTCCTGCCTACATACCTTCTGCCTATGTGTGAGCAAGTATATCCTGTGCAGTTGAGGCAACCAATCTTATTTATAGAAGTGAAAACATGTGGCTTGTTATCTTACATGAACAGCTCCCAGCATTATAGGACTTCATCTGTCCTTGGGCAAGTGGGGCTGTACTTTGTGGGTTCTTCTTTCTTCTACCCTTCTCCACCCAGTTTCCACCTCTTTAGCTCCCTAACACTAGACAAAAGAGAAAAAAGAGTAGAAAGAAAAGGGGGTGATATTATTGCTAGACTACATTCTGCTGATTAAGGGGTTTGAGTTCCTTGGGTCAAGTTCAATCTTAGCCATCGAGATATCTGATTTCTTTTTTTTATTCTTTGCACATGGTTACTTAACGAATCATGACCAACACCAACCAGTCAACAACACCTTCCCCCACCGCCATCTCTTAGCATTTATATACCCTCTGAAAGGTCCCCAGAATTCCAAACATCACACAATCACTAAAACTGTCACTGGAAAAATCATGTCCCCTGCAGGAGGCAAATCATAGTCAGCCACTGTGGACAACTTGAAGAAACCCCATATCTCACCTGGTATTAAAACAAAAACATATTCTTAAAATATTTCTTTGTGTGTATTTTTTTTAAAGAAGACAAAAATCTAAAATTGTCACTATATGGGGCTTACAATTTAGAGGCATTTCTGTCCTATAGATCTTTCATACACAGTAATTGAAGGAAAATAATAAAAAAGAACTATAGACATCACAGATACCTTGTCAGTCATCTTGAGTTCTTTTCTTCCAATGATCTTGGCCTTGAACATCCCAACCAAGAATCATTCCACAGAGCAGGGCCACAAAGTTGCTGAGCTCAAAATGTGTCTAATGTTTGAAGACAGCAGTGTCAGGGTACACCTAGATTCTTCCCTTTCACAGGACCTATTGGATCCAGGCACTTGCTGAGCCTTTTAGTCAAGCCTGTGTGGTGGCTTAGGTGCTGATTACAAAGGGAAAAGCTCTTCAGCTCCTGTGTCTTCCCACACCAGCTGCAGCAACAGATAGGTTTGCCCTTCTACAAGTAATTTCTTGGACTCAGATAAGAAGTTCAAGTCATGAGTGAGCCAGCAGATTGCTTGGAATTTCTTCTCTGAGATTTGAGCTCCCCATCACACTCTACCTCTAGCAACATCTACTTTCTGATCTCTTCTGCAGATAAACAAATACTTAGGGTTCTTGGGAGGGTTGCAAGTCTCTGGAAGCTCTGGATGCTTAGAAAAATAAAATAAAACAAACCCAATGTCTATGTATTTATAGAAGATTCTGGTTAGGAACTCATGCTTATAAAGAGGGGAGGACCCATAAAGACCCACTCCTAGCTAAGGAGCTGTTGACATTTGGTGGCTTTTAAAGGAGGGAAAATCAGTTTTCTTTAATGATCTAGTCCCCTCTGGTAAGTCAACCATGGGTCTGCACCCATGAGTATTTGAATAGCACAAATTGGACTTGCAGTGTTCTTTTAAAAAAGAAAAGAAGCATGAAACTGGGGAAGAATGGGAAGTGGTGGGTGGATCTGAGAGGAGTTAGGAAGAGTGGAGGGTGACTATGATAAAAATATAATGTATGTATGTATGTGTGTATGTATGTATGTATGTATGTATGTATGAAATTGGCCAAGCATTAATAAAAATATGTTTCCAAAAGAACTCATATTTAAAGTAGGCAGTTCTGGGTTATTTATTATCATAGATTTACTTATAGCTAAGAAAGTATGTTTTTTTTTCTTTTTGTTTAAACTTAGGGATCATTTTATTAGAGTTTGAGAGAAAAACAATAGGTCAGTCCAACTATAAATCCTGGCAGTTACCAGAAGAAGGGGGATGAAGAAAAGAAGGAGAGTCATGTCTTTTAAGATAGGTATGGAGATCAGCAAGCAGTTGCATGGGGTGGGCTATGAGGTCTTCAGAGAACAATGAGAAAGCCCAGAGCATTGGATAGCATATCTTGGGTATACCAGAAAAAGAGGAAGAAAGAAGGGAGAGGGGAGATTATGTTTTTGAGTTAGGGCTCAGAAAAATGGACAAGCTTAGCATGCAGGCTCTGTAAGCAGCTGCCACTGAGCCACTTTTAAACAATTGTATTTAAAAGAGTCACGGGGAAACTAAGATCTTTGTAGAGTTCTTTTTATCCGTTTTATCACCAATGTTTTGTCTGTGCCTTATATCTGGAGGGAATTTCATAATCGTTTTCATGTCTTGGGTCTCGAAATTGGGTCCTTCACTGATTAGTTGTGTTCTGGTTCAAATTCTCTCTCTTTTAAAAAAGATTTTTTTTTTTTATGCTTTTTAAAAAAGTGTATTGGTGGTTTGTCTGCTGTGCATGCCTGATGGCCAGAGAGGTTGGAAGAGGGTGTATGATCACTTGAGGCTAGAGTTATAGACTATTGTGAGCTGCCAAATAATACTGGGAATCAAACGTAGGCCCTCTGGTTGAACAGCCAGTGTTCATTACCACAGAGTCACCTCTCTAGCTCCCTGAGTCAAATTCTTAACTCCTCTCAGTTTCAGAGTTTTCCACAATAAAATGAGGCCTGTCTTAGTTAGGCTTTCTATTGCTGTGAAGAGATGCCTCGACCACAGCAACTTTTATAAAGGAAAATATTTAAGGGGGCTGGCTTACAGTTCAGAGATTTAGTCCATTGTTATCATGTTTGAGAAGTAGTTGAGAATTCTATGTCTGGATCAGCAGGCAGTAAGAAGAGAGTGAGACACTGGGCCTGGCTTGAGCACCTGAGGCCTCAGATCCTATCCCCAGTGACACACTTACTCCAACAAAACCACACCTCCTAATCATGCCACTTTCAATGGGTCTTTGGGGGCCATTGCTATTCAAATTAGCACAAGGGTTAGTTAAATACTAGTGTGGTGTTGGGTTAAACTAAAGTTAAAATAGGACCCATGTGAGTTCCCAGCATAGCTGCCTGCCTATATTAGGATCCTCTGAACTGTAGCTGTTACCATGGAGTTCTAAACTGACCAGAATTGTTTAGAAGTAACTTTTAAAATCATAGGCATAGAACTGGAAAAAAGCGGTGTCTCTATGAAATTGGTCCTATGAGTAAATCTAGCTTGTATTTTGCCATGTGTTAGATCCTCCAGGAACTGCCACTTAATGGGAAGCTCCTGGGATTTGGGGTAGGCTTGCAGGGTTAGAAGTGAGGCAGGCTAACAAGAAGGGTAGGCCAGTTTGGTTTTCCCAGTACATCAATTTCTAGGAAAACAAACAATTATGTCGAGGCCACATATCCCTCATGGGCTGGCCTGTCTCTGCCTGGTAACCCTGTTGCTTTAGGATTTAGGAGGCTGCTGCAATTCTATCCATCCTCAGCTTCCAAAAAGGTGATCTTCCTGCCCTCTCATGTCTTTCTATTTTTTAATTGTCAATGAGTTCTTCAGTCTCCTCAATTTCCTGAGGTTATTAGATGTGAAGAAATGTGCCATATTTTTCACTAAGAGAATTGTTTGCATCCATCTGTGCATCCATCCACCCACCAGTCCATCTGTCCGTCCATCCATCCATCCATCCATCCATGTATTCATGCATCAATTCGTCTGTCTGTCCATCCATCTGCCCGCCCATCCATCCATCCATACATACATACATACATACATACATACATACATACATACATACATCTGTCTGTACATCTGTCCATCCATTCATTTGTCTGTCTATCCTTCTTGATCACTTATACAGGGCCCTGGGCTGTGTTGGGTACCAGGCATCCAGATCTTTGTGTTTTACCTCATCTTCCCTGAAGGTCAGACAACAAACTCCTCTGCAGGTGTCAAGGGTGTTATTCTTAATGTTCACTTTTGCTCCTAATCTTAAGGGGCTAATTCTCTAATTGATACTTTGCACACAGTAAGTTTTCTTGATTTCCTCAGTGCTTGCCTGTCTTTTCCAGCAAGGGATAATACCCCTTTGTATACTAATAGGCTTTCTGAGATCATCCGCATCCCCCAGCTTCTCAAAGGTTTCTCAACTTGAAACCTCTTGAACAAACAGAATCCTGGAATTTGCATAAACGATTAAGTCTGGCATTTTTAATTTGGCCAGGGTGCTTCTCAGTTTGCTAGGTCTCTCAGATCCCAAGGAGGGATACTCACACATAAAGAGCTGAATCCCACTCTTTCCTGTGTACGAGTGTGTAGAGCCAGCTAGAGCCTAGTTAGGTTAAAAGCTCTGGCCTTAGAGCCTGTTTTCATCTTTGCCATGGTTAACAGTATGGCCTTGGGTGAACCTTTGAACTTCTGTTATAATTGTCTGTTATAGAGCAATTCTGAGCTAAGGTAAGAATTAAATAAGATAGCCCATCAGGGACATATTCCTAACCTCAACACATGGAAGGTGAAAGCAGGAGCATCAGGAGTTCAAGGTCACACAGGGCCATGTGAGACTCTTTATCAAAAAATGTAAGATAATAACACCAACCAAACCTAGACTCCGAAACAAGATAATGCAGGCTAAGCACTGAAGCACTGAACAGTATCTGGGTCGGAATAAATGCTTGGCAAACAAAAACAAAGGTAGCAATGAGTACTAACTATCCACAGCCTAAGGTAGAAGAGGACTTTGAGAATTTGTTAGCAGAGTTTAGAAAAGGTGACTGCTCAAGTCTGCAGTGGACAGAGGGACGAGTTTATTAAGGCTGAATGTCATTAGGTTGTTCTCTGTGCTCTCTCCTGTCCAAAGGTCTGCATTTCCATTTCCAGAAGAAAAAAAAATTCCTAGAAAATTTAGTAACTTGGTCTAGGATCACATAGCCAGAAGTAGTGAGCAGGATTTGAAATCAGGCCTTCTGACTCCCTCCCCAACTCCATTTATTGCCTGTCCTAAAGAAAGGAGAAGTTCTTCTGCAGTGGGTGGGACTAAAGTTTAAACCAGCATGCTAGCCAACTGTTAAACTACTGAGCCATAGTCCCAGCCCTAGAAAGGAGATACAGAATAGATCTGTTGATTGTTTACTTAGAGCCTCAACTGCCCAAAACAGAAACACTTAGATAAGGCCGTAGGCCAGGGAAGCAATAGGGCCTGGGTCTGTATATCTGTCTGTCTGTCTGCTTGCCAAATTGGAGTTATCACTGAGTCTCTATCAGGTTATCTGTGTGACCTTGGGCAGGCCACATTTACATTCTGGCTTCTTTACCTACAAAATGGTAGAAAAGAAGAGCCACCTTCCTGGTTTTTGAGCTGCAGCGATGCTAAAGGAGGTGATGCTTTGTGAGGCCCTCTCACACTGGAAGCTCCATACAAATGAAAGGATTATTTCCATCACTCTATAAACCTTGCGGACACACACATCTTCCATCTCATTCTCCACGCTGTCTCTAGCTTTAAAGCTCTCAGGGCCTGTCAAACCATCTTCCCATATCTTGGCACTGGAGAGACAGGTCTTCTGTTCTTTGTGGGAGAAAAATGGCCTCTGCTACTGTGACCTGGACCCAAGGCTTGAATATATGAGCCCATTGAGGCTCTCATGGGTGCCTCCTCACCACAGAACTGCTAACTCCATCCTAGGGCAGGGTTCTGTTGGGGCCTCACAGATCACCACATGCCCATCCATGAACTCCAGCCTCTAGAGAGACAACTACCTTTCATAGCTCTCCCACCCAAGGCATTCAGCCTTGCTGGTTCAAGTGGCTTTCTTTCGAAGGCTCCTGAGAGGCAATCTAATGCACGTTAAGCACCCCTCAGAGCAGTAATTTTAAAGCCCTTTTTCTGACTTCTCTCCTTCCTCTCTCTTGTTTCATTACAGCGTCTGCTACTCCAGTTTTCTTTCATGAGCTCCACTCTGAGATCTGGGCGACCCATCTCAGTCTCCTCTTTGGACCATTTCTCCTTGAGAGCAAGTCTGAAATCAGGGCCGGGAGAGAAGGTCTAGATGTTATCTGGCCCAACTGTCCCATTTTTCCCCCTAAATGAGGATATTAAGACCAGAGGAGAGAATGATTCATTTAAGTACATTTCATTTGTTGCTCCCAAATCCACATAGGAGAATTTGGCCTCAGTGTTCTAGGTTGGGAAGTGGGTAGAAGGAGGTTAAGGCACAGGATTTTCTCATCTGACAAGGTGGGTCTGATTCCTTTAGCTGTCAAGTACTCTTTCTCTTCCATATAGTAAGAACAAATGGCTTGGATGTGATCCGTGGTGGTGGCAGGGAATCTATTAAGTGCAAGCCAGGTTTCAAGTGACCAGTGGGAAAGACCTGAGCATGGCCACTTCTCTCCCTTTATTATGCCTTCTTTGCCGACTCCAGCCCAGAGACATGTTACCTGGGTGAGAGAATCCCGGGAACTCAGCTTTTTCTGACACTGCTTGGTGCTGATTTTATGCCCATCCCAGCTTGCAAGCTCTAGGGAGACTCATCAGTGTCTTGCAGTTCCTCGGCATTTAAGGAATGTTAAGTAACAGTTGCCATCAGTAGCAGTAGGAAGGGGTAACCTGCATGAAATTTCATTTCCCCCCTTGCTCCTATGATCAAAAAGACAGAGAAAATGAGATTATCTTCTCCTGTCCGGAGACAATCTCATTGCCTCCGATCTGCCGACTGTGTAGCCATGAGTATTGTTCCAGCATCTTTTTATAACAGATGCAAGGCAGACCTTAGTGACAGGCTCCGAAACGGAAGAGGCAGAATCAAAGTCTTTGTTCTCTGTTTCTAGGCAGAGGCTCGTTCGCTGGTCCAGCCTGAGGAAGGCAGAACACCTTCTTTCAGTTTCTGGAAAAGATGCCCTATCCCTGCTTGGTCTCTAATTCTTCAGACCCTGAAGTAGGTAGATGGGGGTGGGGACAGTGGAGGTCCCCTACCCAACTCTAATTTTAGTGACACAGACTGCTGCAAGTGGAGCCAGGTCCAGACTGAGCACCTCTTAGGAGCATGATTTGTCATCATCCTAGTTCAGGTTGAGAGCTTTGTGTTCCTAGCTGGTGGCAGGCCTTGCCTCTCCAGTGCTGTTCCTAGCCAATCAGCCTCTTCCCAACTGTGCATGCCTATCCCACAAGTGGAATAAAGGCCCAAGGTTAGGAGCATAGTTTAGTATACACAACAGGGGTATGTCCTGCTTTTGCTTCCCGTCTCTCTGAACTCTTTTTAAATTATCCAACCTACCTCTAGTCCCATGTGTTCTCATCATGTACCTAACCAACCCTTACAGTCCTTTTGACAGGAGGATTCTGGCAAACTCTCTAGCTTCCCACATCTCCAGGAATATTTTGACATTCCTTATAGACGGCACCTACAGTGGCAGGGTCCATATTTGCTTTCTGTTCATGCTACAGGTCTTGCACCTTGGTGGGTTTGTTACAGGATTCTGAATTGCACAGTGGGTCCTCAGTTCCATTTTCTTTCCTGAGATAGACATCAGACTGTTTTTAGCTTTTATCGCCCCAGCTTATTTCTTCCTTCCCCAATTTTGTTCTTCTTGCCCACTGGCACTGGCTCTTAAAGGCCTAGGCGGTTTCTCTTTTTCCTGGTCACTAATCACTGTTTAACCAAGCCCACATTTCTGGCTACAGTGCAGTAACTATACAGCTGACTACCCAAGGGTTGGTGCTCTGCTGCCCCCTGGGGGCACTCATTCTACAGGCATACTTGGGAGACTCCCAAACCCAGCACAAACCAAGTGGGCAGTCTTACATCAGGCACTTCTCTCTCGACCTTCCCTTTCTGCTCTCAGTGGACTCGAAGCCCCCAGATGTCTTCTCCAGCTCTAACGGTTCCCATGGTGATCAGGTGAGGGCTGTGACTCAGAGATGAGGATCTGCAGAGAGAAGGCTGGCTCCTCCACACCTCCATTCCCTTTACCCATGGAGAAAGGAATCAGTGTAGATTTGCTCCAGCTTGGGCTCCGCTAGAACAAACACACATGTGCACATAACACCCACATGCCAAATATCCAATTTCGGTAAACAACCAGACCCTGCTAATTAAAATGTCTCATCCATTTAGACAAATGTAGCAATTAATTTAGCCAGACAGTAATTGTGTGATTCCAATGTTCTTTCTTTTCATTCCCATCTAGTTGGCTGGTAGACTCACTTCCTGGGTGGGGGCCATACCTTTTGATCTTTGAAATGGATTTCATTGCTTTAGCTTTACTCCCTGGAGGGCCTCTCATCTCCTGGATGAGTCTGGCTCCTGCTTTCAGGGAATGTGAGTGTTTCAGGTTGTTTCTGGCTCAAACCAGGCGAAACAGACTGGGCCTGATTTTCCCCAGGAATACTCCCTGTTTATCTGCAGGAACCTTCTCTAATTCTTCCCAGGATGAAAAAACCTGGGACTGTGAATGTTTCTTGTTCTCATTCTTGTCCCTTTCAAAGGTCATCCTATTAGTGTTAGTCAAATTAGCACAGCTGGGAGCTAGAAGGGGAGGGAGAAGAGGGAGATCACAGAATAATGCCCTTCAGCACCTAAGATGCAGGGAGAGAAAAAGGAAGGCTCTTACCCCTACAATCTGAACACACTGAGAGGAACATCATAACCATAAACTGCCATCATCGGCACATAGACCAGGACCAAAGGGTTCCCTCCTTGTCTACTCTAAATCGCTTGTCTCTAGACGGAGCTCATCTTTGGAAACGCTATTGAGTCTATGAAAGATCTTGAGAAGGGCCACTGGAAAGACATAAAATACAACTATAAATGTGTGTAGCCATGGTGGAGACCATCAGAGAGGTCCAGTCTGTGAAGCTGCAGCTGTGGTCCGGAATGAACACACAGACCAGACTAACTACTTCAGGGTTGCATCTAGGTGGAAAGCCTTAGGAGGTGACGTAGGGACTGCACACACACACACACACACACACACACACACACACACACATGTATATATATCTTTGTTTTGTTTTATAACCAGAATTCATGGGGGCAGATTTACAGCAGATCTGAGAAAGGGCAAACTGTGATCCATTAGGAGGAAAGCTACTTAAGCAAAAGGAGATAACATTATGGACACACAGCTAGGTATAAAACTGGATGTTTATTACAAACAAGAAGATAGATCATTATTAACTGTGCATTTCAAAAGAGGATAGACAGCACAAAAGCATAAAAGTAACGAGAGTGAAAAATTAATTAGGTGCTTGGCACATCTCTCCAGAACTTTCTTCCCACGTTTTAGGTTGCGTACTCTTTGATGTTACCTCATATGACAACAGTTTTGGCATGTCATGTCCTCAAGGCAGAATAAAAAAGATAAGCTTGTCTTTCTTCTAACACAATTGATCAAGTCTGTTTTGAATTATTGATAGGATTCATAAAACATGAGACTCTTCTCACTGATAGATTTGTTTTAGGGGACAGTGCTACAGGTTTGCACTCTGTGACTCAGAAGTTCTGGTGAAGGCCAGGATGAGATGTCTGAGTTATATTCCCGCACAATATTACCTCTGTCCCTGCACTTCCATGCTGTGAAGCTGGGTGGGTTGGAGTTGTTGCTAGACAGGCTGGAACATTCTCTAGAGTCATTTCTGCAGAACAGCACGGCCACAGCTTAACTCCAGATCCAGGTGTGCACTGCATGAATATAAGGAACCCATTACCAATGACTTCAGTTCAGTTCCCCTTGTCCTGTTAAGTGCTGCTCAGACCCAGCAAGTGGTAGAAAGAGGCTGGGATAGAGACACAGCCTTTGACAAAATTTGGTTAAAATGTAGCACAGTGTAATGTGTGTGTGTGTGTGTGTGTGTGTGTGTGTGTGTTTTAAGATTTATTTATTACATATAAGTACACTGTAACGGTCTTCAGACACACCAGAAGAGGGTATCAGATTCCATTACAGATGGTTGTGAGACATCATGTGTTTGCTGGGATTTGAACTCAGGACCTCTGGAAGAACAGTCAGTGCTTTTAACCACCGAGCCATCTCTCCAGCCCACAGTAAAAAGTTTTGCAAAAACATTTTCAGGGTGGCTCTGGAGAATCAGGAAGAGTTTCAAGCGTGAGGGACCTTGGTGAAAAGTCTTCTGGACATCAGAATTAATTTTTTACTGCTTAGATTGCAAACTCACTTGGATGTTGGGAATTGCACCATCCTAACTCACCCCTTTGGGTGAAAGAGAGAATGCTGTGCAGTGATTACGGGTATGTGTTGGAGCCGGTAGTTCTGGGTCCAATCTCTGTTTGTGTAACTGAAGAGTTTTGTGATCTTGGATAACTTGCCTAAACCTCAGCCTTCTCATCTGTAAAATGGGTGTGCTAATGGTATCAATATGATGCACATAAAAGCAGGAAGCAAGTGATAGGCAATTGATAATTCCTGGCAGTTTTGTTTTCTAGAGGGAAAGGTAACTTTGAATTTCTGGGGTTGCATAGTGAGAGTGGAGGAGGGTGTGCCATAAATGAGGGAATATTTAGGATAGACCTTGAACATCCCATAGGGTATAAGCATTTGAAATGTGGGCATGCATCCTAGCACAAATGGGACCAGTTTGGTGGGAGTACAAACAGAAAAGTCTTATGAATATTGAGGTTTTTGTGTTTTTAAATGTCTGTATATAGTGTATATGTATGCATCCTTGGTGCAACTCTGCACATTTGAGTACAGAAATGCCACAGTGTGGAAGCCAGAGGACAAGCTCAGGTGATGGTTCTTGCCTACCACCTTGTTTGTGACAAGGCTTCCTTGCTGATTTTCATCTGCATACCCCCGGCTAGCTGGATCACAAGATTTGGGGCATTATCCTGTCTCTCATCTCGAAGCAGCAGCATAGAGCTGATCCTAGGTTCTCACACTTTTACCCAGTGAACCATCTCCCTATCCATGAAGGAGAAGTTCTGAGGCAGGAGGGAGAGGACTGGTGAGGAGGAGAAATATGGAGTCATGAGAGCCATAAAAAGTTACCGAAATCATCCAGGCAGGCAATGATCTCTCTCTCTCTCTCAGTCTCTCTCTCTCTCTCTCTCTCTCTCTCTCTCTCTCTCTCTCTCTCTCTCTCTCTCTCTCTCTCTCACACACACACACACACACACACACTGTGCCATAGAGTAATAGACGCCACATTCAAGCTATCATTTTATTCTGTATTGCTTTGAATTGTTTACCCTTCTCTCTGCTGGGATTTGACAAACAGAAGACAAGCCTGGCAGATCTGTCGCTGGTGCCAGTTTGAAGCTGTGCCCTTTCAGGCATGCCCTGGGCCCTTGCATGACAGAATGACACTCCCTCAGCCAGCAGGGGTTACTCCTGGCTCTGGCTGCAGCTGGCTGACTTGTCTTCACATCTGCATGGGCTCTTTCTGGGAGCCGTAGCAAATGCCAGCAAGGGCTGGCCTCTAGCAGCCTGATGGGCAGCAAAATTTATTGTATGTTGAAATGACACCAGAGCCAAAGTGCCTCTTGCAAGAGACAATTTGGTTCCTGTAATTGCTAGTCTAGAGGAAGAAAAGAGCGCTCTCTCTCTCTCTCTCTCTCTCTCTCTCTCTCTCTCTCTCTCTCTCTCTCTCTCTCTCTCTCTCTCTGATAGTAGAAACAGGTTCCCTGCTCTGGAGTCCATGATCTTCAGAGTGGCTCTTCTGAGCCACATATGAGATAAAGGTGAAGTATTCACAAGACAGCAGCACTAGCTAGCTAGAAAATAGAATGTTGCCCAAAGGTTTCTACCTCATTTGGATCTAGTGAGAGTCTAGAAGTATCTGCTCATTGATTCTGAGCCAGTTGCAAACCTAATAAATCATTAATGGTATTTTTTTTCCTGTAGTGCTGAGGATCAAACTCGGCATCTGAGGCAAGTACTTTATTTTACCTCTAAGCTACAGCCCCAGTGTCCATGACCTGTAACTCTTAACTGTCCATTCTCCAGATATGAAAAGTAGAGGAATAGATTGCTTCAGATCAGGCAAAAGGAAACTTAGTGGGGTCTATCATAGACCACAGTTTTTATGAGGAATTGTTCTTCTGCCCCCTTTTCTGGTATTTTGCATATTTGTCCAAGAAGCATAGATTAAAACAGACTTTGGCACTCCAATTAGTCCTAATTTATTGACTGACTGGTTGTATTCTGAGATGAATAGTAATCTGGAGCAGGTAATTAATTTCTATTATTGTCCTGTGAGAATGAGGGGAGAAGATTAGCGTGTATGACTTCATTTATTTATGTATTTATTCAACAAATATTTACTGTCTGCTTCCTATGTTTTAGGTGTTGCATTATGTGCTGGAGATAGAATGTGCAAAAAGCCTCAAAGAGCTATAGCTTTGTTATAAGTAATTAACACATTGGCACACAGAAAGAGACAAGTGAGAACACAGCACATTTCTACAGGGAAAGAACCTGGTGTCAGGGGACCCAGTCTCAACAAAGGGTTCAGGAAATGGTGGCTAGGGAATATTGGTAGTGTTCATTTGTGATCTGAGGGAAGCACTAGAAGAACGGCTGGGTGTATTAGTTGTTTTTCTGTTGCTGTGTCCAATACAAAGTTAACTTATGTAAGAAAGCCTTTAGTTGGGCTTACAGTTTGAGAGGGTTAGAGTCCATGATAGTAATGCAAAGTCATGGAAGCAAGAACAGATGAGAACTCACATCTCAACTCCAAAGTAGAAGATAGGGAAGGGCACTGGGAATGGTTCAATCTCTGCTCCAGTGACACACCTCCTACAATGAGACCATACCTCCTAATCCTTCCTAAATAGTTCCACCAACTGGAAACCCAGTATTCAAATATAGGAGGGTATAGGGCCATTCTCATTCAAACTACTACAGCTGAAAAAACGAATATAAGACCAAAGGAGAAGATTATAGTAAAAGCATGAAATTACCCAGGGGAAAAAGATAGACCTTAGGGTAGTTTTTTTTTCTTGTGTGTTATTGCTCCTTTTCCCTCTCTTTCTTCCTCTTTTTCTTAAAGCAATTAAGTTTCTTTAGGTGAAAGTATTATCATTAAACAAAAGGGAAACCTGAACAATGCGAGAGCTGCTCCAGGGTCATTCCTAGTAGATCACTTTGGGTTTTGTCTCCAGGACAATGGATTCCAGGAGCTCCAACTGTCTCCTGCTCTCTGTGTGACTGTGTTCCTGTCTTCATTCCAGATTCAAGAATCTGTGAACTCAGTCTGGGGCCAAGACCTTGGTCCAATTAAGGTGAAGGCAGGAAACAAACATTGGGATGGCTAATAAAAAAATCTCATGACTCCTATGATCAAACTTCCTTTTGCCCCTTCTAGCCTTTCATCATGTTGTTTTACAGAGGAGTCTAGGGATGGAGGGGAGGGAAGGAGGTGAGAGTGGGAGAGCTCTTCCCTGGAAGAAAGTACAGAGGAGTCCAAAAAGCTTTCCTAGTGTCTCCACTGAGTCACAGTGAGTTTGACTGGCAAGACACACTGGTTCCTTTTTTTTTTCAGGCTTATCATCCCTGTGAATGGGTCTACTGAAATCCACTATCCGTACTGCTGAATTTCAGCATAGCCTCTGACATGTCTGTTAAACTCCAGAGATTGCAGAGACCTGAGAACGTCCCAGGTCTGTGACTTGAAGTGGCTGGAGGGAGGGAAGAAAAAGGAGGGGACAGGGCAGTGGAGAAACCCTCCAGACATCAGAGTAAAGAGAAATGTGCTACTTTCCCAAGTCTAATTTGGGTTTATCCAAGTGAGTAATTTCCTCAGGCAGCCATGAGAAGCCCCTAACCCCCTGAGACCAAGACTGATCAGAATTTTAACTGCAGTTCTGACAGCTTCAAATTGGAATCAGGCTGAGCCTTGGAGCCTTTGGGGTCCTTGCCTTGCCTCCCTCAAATCTCCAAGCCCAGAACAGAATTCCCAGGGGCTGGCAGAATGGCTCTGCTGAGTCCTCTGATGCCCGGCAGGGTTAGATGCATCTTTACCAACTCCTCCTTTCCTATTTTTTTTTTCATCTAGTAATTGGCTTGATATGCCTGGGCTGGCAAGCAGGAAGGCATCTAACCCCCAGCAGACACCTTTACTCACCCCTTTGGGCAAGGCATCCTGTAGTCATTTTCTTATCCCTTAAGATGGGTAGTTAAATGGAGAATTTCTCTCTCTCTTCTTGAAGGCACAGAGTCAGACAATGGAAGTAGAAGGAACCTCAGATGCATACCTATTTTGTTCCTTTCACTCTTTGGTAGAGGCAGGTGCACCAGAGAGGAAGAGGCTTGTTAAGTCCAATCAGTTGTTGATGACATAATTGGCTTTGTGCCCAATAGCTCTGGAAGCCCAGCCAAGGCATCAGTCATGCTGCCCCTCACACCTACTACAGATTTGCCTCTTGCGGGCATATTCTTCCTCAACCTTCCTAACGCTGTGACCCTCTAATACACTTTCTCGTGTTATAGTGACCCCTAACCATGAAATGATTTCACTCCTACTTCATAACTGTAATTTTGCTACTGTTACAAATTGTAATGTAAATATCGGTTATGCAGAAT
Organism: Micromys minutus; assembly: GCF_963924665.1. Classification (NCBI taxonomy): domain Eukaryota; kingdom Metazoa; phylum Chordata; class Mammalia; order Rodentia; family Muridae; genus Micromys; species Micromys minutus. The sequence continues at coordinate 39,307,010 of NC_137973.1, forward strand.
ATTGGATATTTGACTTCTAAGGGCGCTGCAGCACACAGGTTGAGAACCTCTGCTCTTAAGATCTGTATTGGTTTCGAGCTTGAAGGGAGAGAAAGTTAGTGCATTTCCTGTCTCTTCCATAAGCAGGTTTTTTTTTTTTTTGTTTTTGTTTTTGTTTTTTTTTTTTTGTTTTTGGATAAGGAGTTCCTGACCTGAGAGTCAGACTGAGGCTTAGCTGATTCCAAGAAATGGCTGCTCAGAGTCCCCTTTCCCCCCAGTTTAAGGAGTTCCTATCCCTAGATCCAAAGACACGCTGCAGACAGTGCCCTATTTGGGGAGGCTTTCTCCTCATGTCTGAACTACAGAAGAGAAAAAGAAGTAAACTTAGGAATCAGCTCACTTGTCAACAAGGAGAATTGCTCAGTGTTGTATGTACACAGTGGTAATAGCAGTGGTCCAAGTTCCTGGAGATTCTGGCTCTCCACTGATGATATGACTCACTAGAGACCAGCCATTGTGCTGCTTCTGTGAGCCATCTGGCCCTGCAGAGGAGAGGGCATCTAGACCCTCCAAGTTTGTCCCTTTTTTCCTGCAGAGGAGTGGGCATCTAGACCCACCAAGTTTGTCCCGTTTTTTTTCAGAAGTACTTGAAATGTCAAAAATCATGCTGAAGACAGTGATTTTATTTCTTTTTTAGGGAAGTGATTTGATTACTTTTTTTCCCGAAGGCCAGATGAAGTGATCAAAAGAACCATCTGCTGATTCATATAGGAATCATCTAGAGATGTTAAAACAACACTTAGCAGTTGGATTTATCTGGTCTGTGTGCTGTTTGGGTATTGAGGTTCTTTAAGATTCTCTAATCACTTCAAATATGCAGGCAAGATTTAAAGACACTACCTGATTTATGTTGTTGTCGGTGTGTTTTGGTTGTTTTTATTTTACTTTTTATAACAGATGTGTTATCTTTATTTTTAAATTTTATTGTATATATATGTGCTGTACATAGGACTGTTACATAAGGACATTAGCACATAAGTATACATCATTTGTTGAGCATATTTACTCCATGCCCCTGCCCCTCCTCTTTCACATTCTGTTTTTCTCCCTTACTTTATTCTTCAAGTCACATTTGCATCTAGTTTCATTGTCATCATATATCACACACATTATAATTAAAATATGTAGATATAATGTAGATATATATATATATCTCCATTCCCCATTCATTCATCCATCATCCATTCATCCATCCACCTATCCACCTATCCATCCATCCATCCATCCATCTATCTATCCATCCATCCATCCTTGCATCTATTCATCCATCCATGCATCCATCCATCCATGCATCCATCCATCCATCCATCCATCCATCCATCCATCCATCCATCCATCCATCTATCTATCTATCTATCTATCTATCTATCTATCTATCTAATCTATCTAAAGACTTGGACTCTTTTGCCTGTCCTTTGCTCTGACCCCTCCTAGTACTGGCTTACTTCCTCTGTAGGTGCAAACTGGTTCCATCCCGGATGTAGAATCTACATCTGGTCAGATGATGGTTAGCAGAAGAGGTTATAATCGCTTCATGGAGGAAGGAATTGTCTTCCAGGAAGTCTCAATAGGACTGTTGTTAGAAAGAAGGAAGAGAAGGGTTGATGAGTTTACTGGTGCTAAATAAATATAGTTGGTTATCTACTTTATTCTGTAGGTTTGTAATTTTTGATTATGATGGCAAAGGTCAGATTTCTATACGTCATGTCTGTCAAATAAAAATAAGAATCTTGCTGATGTGTTCGTCTCTTTTTATTCTGACAACTCAATAAACTGTTATACCAAGATGCATATGAATCGACTGCTCACTGCCTGGTATGAGCCAAGCTCAAAGTGTCTCTGTCATTTATGGTTCTTCCAACCTTGGTCTATTTTATGATACTCAATGTGTTTGAAAATACACACATTTTTTTCCATCCAGAGGCTTTCTCCAGTATCTTTTGTTGACAAAGAATAGCTACCCTGTCTTTTTGTAAAACTGTAGGGACTCCAATCACTAATGTATATACCATTGTTTTGTTGACAGTAGCAAATTCTGAGTACTCTTGGGAGTTGAGAGATGCAGTTAGGAATAAGCAAGTACTCAATGATAATTCCACTCCAAAATTTCTGTCTCCTTAGGCCTTTGAATATAATTCTTCTAAATCATGCTTTGTAACTTCTGAAATCAAAGCTGCATTTAATACAAGGCACCAATGAGTCCAAGTTTCTGTCAGCTTACCTAACAAACCATTACAATGTCCTAGTTCTCCAAAGTGCAATAGGGTATGTAGAACTAGCTAGTTCTAAAGTGTCTTTGCCATGCTGATGTAGCACTGTTAGAATTTATAGCTTCATAATTTGCTCAGCTCTCTGTCAGTTTCAATTATCAAAAGAATGCATTTTTGTCTATGAGCTTTTCATTTCATATCTGAGGTAGGGATGTGAGATATATACTTCACCCTTACCCCATCTTATCTGATGATATGCTGAGATCAAACAGTAGTTGTAAAGGCAGTGAGGAGGGAGAATGGTTATGTAAAGAGTTGATTTATTTTTGCAAAGTAATATGATGTCATAATGAATCCTAATCGCCAACTTGATTGGACTAAAAAAAAAAAAAAAAAAAAAAAAAAAAAAAAAAAAAAAAACCCAGGTGGTGAGTGAAACTTTTGGGTATATCTGTGAGGACATTCATAGACAGGATCAACTAAAGAAGGAAAATATTCTCTAATTAAATGTGGTGGGGAGAAAAGGAGCTCAATGGAATAAAAGAAGAGAAAGGAAAAGCCACAAGCATCAGGCGTCTTTCCTTTGCTTTTTGGTCAGTATGATGCAAACTCTTCTGCTCTGACACTTTTCACACCTCAGTGGACTAAATCTCTGGACAAAAATATCCTCTTTACTTGAAGCCTTTCTGTTCCATATTCTGTCATAATGATGAGGAGTTTAATACAAAAAAATTCATACCATGGATGGGGTCATTGTTTTGACTACCTGACCATGCTGCACAGAGCCTTTGGCACTGGTTTACGGAAGGAGTTTGGAAAACGTTGCAGATACAGACTCCAGAAACCCTAGAATTATGTAGTACAATTTAATGGGTAGCTATGATGGGAAAACAGACTAGATCACAAATAGGAATGCATACAGTAGAGACTGTACTTGTGAGGTCTTAGATAGGAACAAGAACTCTATTGGGAATTAAACTAAAAACTATTATTATTATTATTATTATTATTATTATTATTATTATTATTATTATTATGTGGTCAGAATAGTCTAGCAAACGCTTTGGTTATATTTTGTCCTTGTCCTGAAACTTTTTATGAGGCTGAACTTAATGGCCACAGACTATTAAAATGGTAGGCTTCCTTTCAAGGAAACTTAGCATTAAAGCTCTAGCATAGTTACTGCTAGCTATTTTTATTCACGTTTGTAGTGAGAGATGGGAGGAAAACAATGCTGAAAACATGTAGTTTGGCCAGAAAAGAAACTCCTTTAAAGCTGTGGACACAGACAGAGCCTGCTTGCTGAAGAGATTAGGGCTAATAGGGGAAAAACAACTATGCTAAGTTGGGACAGTAGTAGAGGTATGTTGAGGGACTGTTAGATAATCCCAGACACTATTCACAATAGAATCACGAATGTAAAATTTTTTTATTCATATGAAAGGCTTTCATGAGAAGAGAGTCTTCAAGAACTCTGCTCACATAGGTATACCTACAGCACTGTTTCCCTGCATTCCACTATGTAGGCTCTCAGAGGCTGCAGCAGCCATTATCTAAGAGTGTATGGGCTTGGGATAGCTCATATGCTGCTAGTTTTGCAGACATACAAAGTATAAAAGCTATGGGGTCATGGAGGCTTCCACATGACTTCAGAGGAAAGCCTGGGGAGTCAACAATGTGTGGCAGGGTTGAGGTCCCTCCCTCTGAGAAGTCAATGTAAGAAGCTGTAAGGATGAAGCCAAATATGGGATGGTAAAGTCAAGCCACAAGAAATTAGAGATACCAGGAACATGACCTGTCCACTGAGGAAAGTCGGAAGGCTAAAGTTACTTTTTAGGTTTTAATTACTGCTTAAGAGATCTATAAGACCAAAATGCCCTAACTTGTAAGCCCCACTTGCCCAAGGTCAGATAACTTCCTAGAATGCTGGGGTTGTTCATGAAGGCAACAAGACATGTTTTCACTTTTGTAAACAAGGTTGGTTGCCCAACTTCACAGGATATGCTTGATCACACACAGGCAGGAAGTATGTCAAGATGTATGGTTGCCCCAAATTATACAAAAATGGAAAGTACACGGCCTTATGGGTTTTGCTCCCCATCTCCAGGGTTTCTTTGTGTAGCCTTGGTTGTCCTAAAACTCACTCTGTAGACCAGGCTGGTCTTGAACTCAGATCCATTCTTCCCTGCCTCCCTTAAGTCCACCTGGGATTGGTTAAAGGAGTGTGACACTACCTCAGGTCTTTATAAGCACTGACTAATGTAGTTTGGAGATATTCTCTGGGAATTCTAGTTATGGAACTGGCAAGTATTTAATGTATTTAATAAAGTATTTAATAAAGCTTGCTTCAAATTTGGTTCAAAATTGTGGGAGTTCTTGGCCCATGGTATTAATAAAAGTGCCAGGCAGTGAGCAGAGTCATCCCAAGGAGAGTCCATGTTGTACAAACAGCAAGCTCAAAGGCTCAGGTCTGCTCAAGATCATTAGAGCTTGCATCTTGATACCTACACCCTGCAGGCTGGTTTTGATGCAACAGGATATATATTTTCTCTGTCAGGTTTTGGTTTTACTTTAGATGAATCTTTTCTTATTATTTTCTGATTCCTCTTGTCTGGGATGGGAACATTTATTCTATGCCATTGCATATTGAAGGTCTATAATTTTCTTTTTGAAAATTCACCACTAAGGGTTTGCCTTGACATTCTAAACTTGGATTTTGGAGCAACGTGGGAACTATTAAAACTTTGGAAGCCATTACAAGTAGACCAAATGCTGTTTTGTTTGTTTATTTGTTCATTGCATTATAAAACAGAATAAGCCTTTTGATGGCTAGGGGTAGGATGCTTTGGTTTAGGTAAGATGTGTCAAGATGAGGAGTAGACATGTGCTGATGACTCCCGACTGTCAGCTTGCTTGAATTGAGACTGCTTGATCAGGAAAGTATTTCCAGAGAGGATTAAGTAACAAGGGGAAGATTTGAAGGGCCTAGGTAGAATGAAAGGGAAATGCTAGGCCCAGCAGGTTCTCTCTCTCTCCCTCCCTCCCTCTCTCTCCCTCTCTCTCCCTCTCCCTCCCTCCCTCCCTCCCTCCCTCCCTCCCTCCCTTCTTCCCTCCTTCCCTCTCTCTCTCTCTCTCTCTCTCTCTCTCTCTCTCTCTCTCTCCTTCTCTCTCTAATTCTATATCTCTCTCTTCCTCCCCCTCACCTTCCTTCTTCCCTCACTCCTCCCTTTCCTCCTCCACCTTTCTCTCCCTCCCTCCTTTCTGGGTACAGTGCTGCAAGCTTTTACGCTGTTAAACCAGCTTCTCCCTGCCAAGAATTAAAACCTCTGTAAATGTGAGCAAAATCAATTCTTCCTCCTTTAAGTTCTTCCTGGCAGGTATTTTGCCATAGCAACCGAAAGTCTCACTAATACATGCCCTCAAGTTAGATCATGGCAGGGTTTTTATCAAGGTGTTCTAGCTGAATACAGAGAGGAGGAACTGACAAGAGACATCAGAATCAATACAGCTTAGAAGTTCAGAGTTCTGTGAGTCCTCCGATTTGTCCCATAAATCAGGTTCAACTTTTAGCTCTACCTCTTGATTAGTCAATGCCCTAATTTTCCTCTATGCAATATTGTGGGGCTAAAAACTAAAAATCTTTTAATTCAGTCATCATCAACAACAAACTTTAGTTTGATTTGTATCTATTTCAGCAAATAAAAAGTATTCTTTGAATATGTAGAAAACAAATCTTTATTTGTTTTTTTTTTATTTGGGGCCCGGAGTTGCGAATAGTGTTTTCCATTTCTAATTAAAAGTAAAAATCCCTTTCGTGCTATCAGAAGCAAATATTTTCTTATTTAGGCTTTGATTTTTCTTGTGCCTTCTATATTGCTTTTTTGCTGGCAAGTGATTCATCCCATAAGCCTTGACTTCTGTAGACAATTCAAACTAGGGCATCCACAGGTAGGACCCAGGTGCTTTGCCACCTCTTACTATGTCTTTGGTAGATTCTGTTTCTCAAGTCTCCCTGAATTTTCACTGTATCAACCCAAAACTTGACAAATTAATTACCCCAGATTCCTAGCAATTTCTGGAGTGCCCATTTCTGCCTAATACTTTGTTCTACTTTAGGAGGTAGCAAAGATTTTATTTTTTATTTTTTTATTGTTTTAACAAACAAGCCACATAACGAGACTATGGGTAGGTTAGGAGTAGATACTGGATAATTATTTCACAGAATCAAATTTGAATCAGGTAAAAATCTTCCCATCCATCCATCTATCCATCCATCCATCCATCTATCCATCCATCCATCCATCTATCCATCCATCCATCCATCCATCCATCCATTTATCAATATCTATCTGTCTGTCTATCTATCTACCTATCCATCTATCGTCATCCACCTTTCAACCATTCCACAGATATGTATAGTTGATAAGAATTTAGGTCAAACCTGGGCTCTGGGTTGAGGAGAGGTGTGGGAAATAGAAGTCTCTTCAGCTTCTATTGTGAAGACAGGTTGCAGTTCTCACCAGGGTTTTCCTATGCTTTGAATCTGGTGATGCTATACTAGGAAATTGTGGATATAGCTTATAGAGGCTTATAGAGTAAGTTTTTGAAGGTACCAGCTTGCTTATGACTGCTTATGGCATATTTCTTTGCTTTAGGATTGCTGTCATGATGTGTCTAGCTGTCCCAGGTGACTAATGGTCCTACCACCATAGAAAGGGGCTGATCTTGCATAGTAATGTTCCTGCCACACGCCCTCCAAACTATGACCCACCACAAACCTCTTTTCCCTCAAGTCACTTGTGTCAGGTTCTTTGTCGAAGTAGTGAGGAAAGGAACTAACATATCTCTTAATCCTGAACAAAGATAGACCCGAGGTGCAGAGTACCGAAGCAAATGAGAGGTGTCCACTAGTCCTTGGGCAAATCACTGCTTTATCTGTTTCTGACTTTCCTCATCTGTGGAAGAGAAAGTTGGACTAGATGTTGCTTCCAGGCCTGTGGTGCTAAGGCTGCTTTGGATTCTGGTGTCAACGGTTCTAGTCCCCTGTTTCAGCTAAGAGGTGATGATGAGCTTGTGGAGTGCTCCCAGGCACATCTCAGAAGAGGTAGGGGACAGAATGATGGAGGCTGCTCTTCTGGGCTTTTGTCAGCTGTTGGATTGAAAACTGGTGCAGCTGTTTTTTTTTCTTTTTTCTTTTCTTTTTCTTTTTCTTTCTTTCTTTTTTTTTTTTCACAGCAGCTTCACACTGATGTAGAAAATAGAAGCCGTGTCAGGCCAGTGCTGTGAAAGATCCTGAGAACAAAGTCATTTCTCAAGACACTGCCCTGTTTGAACATTGGGTGACAAGGTGACAGATTTTGTAGACACTTTGTGGGAGAAAAATCCACCACCTTGAGTGATTTTGAAACCTTCAGAAATGTTTGGCAAGTGTGAACAGCCTGTTCCCCATCCTCTGTCTTTAATCAATGGCTTCTTAAGAAATGGCTGTTCTGTAAGGAGAGACCTGTGTGTGTCTCCCTCCGCTGCTGCCTCCCTTTCCAGAGCACTGAGTTTTCAATACGAAGAGGCAAAACTTTCTCCACAATCCCTGAAAATGGTATCTGCATATTAAAAAATACACCAGCTTCCTTTGCTGTTTGCCTGCGGATTTGTTTCATTTCATACCTCACTGAAGCTTCCTCTCTGTTCAGAACAGGCTGTACCCAGTTGTAAGAAGAGAAGGAGGGAGAGAGGGGGAGGGGCCCGAGAGCATTGCTTGTTTTCTTAGCAAACAGAGAAGAAATGTTGAAATGGAAGCTTGAACTTTGAATGGACAGAAACCCAGGGACAAAGAATTCATTTTATTTCTGGCTTCTTGGGAGAATTGATATTGGACTCTTCTTCACCTGAAGGTGGCATCCATAAGTCTTTTTTCTAGAGATGGGCATTGGGACATGGGGTCTCAGCTGTCATCACCTTTGAGCTCATGGTTAGCCAGGATCCAGAAACATTAGCACATTGCCTAAGTGCGTGGAGATAATATTTGCACATTGAATATGACATATCTCAGCAGAAGTCCAACCATAGCTGTAGGTTAAATGTATCCTTATCCCTAAATTCATACGCACTGAGAACCTTGGAATATGATGTTATTCAAAGTGAGGTCTTTGTAGGTATAACTAGTTAAGAAAGCAGGAGAAAAATTCTTGTGGATTTAGGGCAGACTTAGTGGGAAGTGTCTTTGTGAGATGATCAGAGGACACATAGAGACACAGAGATGACATGGAGATGAAGATTGTGCAGCAGTGGTGGTACATCTACAAACTAAGCAGCGTGTAGTTGTCAGGTGAGCACCGGAAGTTAGGAGGCTCACAGGGTCTTTCTTCCTCGGAAACCACCGGAAGTGAGGAGGCTCATAGGATCTTTTTTCCTCTGAAACCACCGGAAGTCAGGAGGATCACGGGGTCTTTCTTCCTCCAAAACCACCAGAAGTCAGGAGGCTCACAGGGTTTTTCTTTCTCCGAGTTTCCAGAAAGATGCAGTCCCCGCGACACCATGACTTTGGACTTCTGGTCCCTTGGATTGTATGAGACTGCATTTCGGTTGTGGTAAACCACCAGTTTGGGCTAATTTATGCTGAAGCTGTAGGAAGCCAATCTGTTCTTTGAACGTCCCTTGGTTGTGCTGTCCTCGGCTTTCAGTGTCCTGGAAAACTTTCTTCTCCTCCAAGTTTTGGCTCAAATGTCATCTTCACAGTGCAGTTCCCCGAACGTTCATTAAAAATTCATTCTTCCCTCTGTGCTCTGCAGCCTTCTGCGCTGACTGTGTTCTTGCATTTCGTTAGAGGTGTATAGGCATACTCCTCCCTCCTTCGCTGTGGACCTTCTGAGGGGAGGGTTAGCTCTTTCTAGCCCCTGGCATATAACAGACCTTAGGAAATGTGTGTACTCAATGTAGAACCCTTCTGTTTCCTTGGTTAAATTTATTCCTAGACATTACATTTTTTTTTGGTAGCTATTATAAGTAGGATTGCTTTGTTGATTTCTTTTTAGGCAACTTGCTGTTGGAATGCAGAAATGCTAGGGACTGAATGTTGATTTTGTATCTTATGGCTTTGCTGGGTTCATTTGTTAGAACTAAAAGATTGCTTTTGGTGGAATTTTGGTGTTTTCTCTATATAAGATTATATCAGCTGCAAACAATGACAGCTTGTTTTCCTTACTTCATATCTGATGTTCTTTCTTTCTCTTTTTTGACTAGTTTCTCTGGCTAATACTTCCTGCAGTGTATTCAATAAATCTGGTGAGAGTGGGCATTAGTCATGTTCTAAATGATAACTAAATATGAGGCTAATGTAGGCTATACATAGAGACAGATGAAAGAGATTACAGCATCTTCCAAAGGCGAACAGGGGCAACACTAAGAGGGGCAGAACGTTCTAGCAGTCTCTCCCATCCTTTATCTACATGCATTTCTTTCCACCTGATGATGTCTTTCTCCTGTGTATTGAGTTGATGACTCTTAACATATCTCTGCCTAAATGATAACTGGATTTGAGTATTGGCTGTCCAACTGCAAGGTGATGCTCCTTCCAGGATCATCCGCATTTACAAAGTAATGAAGCCTCCTTTCTTAGGATGTGGGCAGACGGGAGATGGGAGGGTACCTGCTGTCTCCTCAGGTGATGGACAGTAGAAAGGGCCACAGGCCACTTCTGAATCTCTGCGTCTTCTCACAAAAGATGGTCCCCTATGTATTCCCAGTTTACCCTTCTGCCATGTAAAGGTGCAGCAAGAAGGAATAATTCCTCACCAGAAATCAAATATTCTGGCATCTTGACCTTGAACCTTCAAGTTCCCAGAAATGTGAGAAATGCATTTTTATTATTTATTACCCATCCTGTGGTATCTAGTTAAAGCAACAGGAGCAGATCAAGACAAGTTCTCTCTTTCTGAAAGGCTCCCCCACGCCCTGACAAGGCCTGGACTGTTCAATGTGGAATCCATGTCAGTGAACAGAACAAACACTTTCCTAGAGTGGGGCAGGGAAGGAGAGGAGAGCATTCTCCCCCAAAGCCCAATGAGGTTTGTGATTAATGGCTGTACCAAAGTAGTTCTCTTTAAGTCCCAGGGCCAGGTGCTAAGGTGAAGGACAATCTGGTGATTTAAATGAAACAAAATGACCAGAACCTTCCAGAGAGTTCCAGAGGGAGCTGAAGCAAGAGAATCTGAGACCCTCTCATAAATCATCTTCAGACCCAGTGTATGTGGCCTCTTCAGTGTAATCTGTTGCCATCTCCACAGATCCTTGCTTGCCCTTGGCTGGTTGACCATTAGCTGAGTGTTGTGAAGGAAACATCCTAATATCCTGGGGGAGACTGAGGGAGGAACAGCCTTGGGGGTCTGAAGGGGACATGGAAGGATATAGAGGTAGTGGTCTCTCTTACTAGGGAAGGACAGTAGCTCCTCTTGCTTTTTCCCCTACATCACAGACAATGGTCAGATAACAGTTCTCTGCATCACCTTCATTTCACTCCACTGACAAGAACCTTGTGGGTTATAACCCAGCTCTCAGGCCACACTGAGGAAATGACACTCATCTGTGTGGGCCAGGGAGCAACTCAAGTCTCTCGTTACTACAGTTGTAGACCTTGCTATGGAGAACAGTCTGAACAAAAATGTCTTTCCTTCCATTCTTTTTCTTCTTTTCTTTTCTCTTCTCATGTTTTAAATTTGAACAGGTTAAATAAACAAGATTTTTTATTATTGTTTTTATCTATTAAAGTTAAATTAAGTTAAATAAGAATGCCACAATTCTTATGTTTTTGTCTCAGCAATGACAGTGAAAGTTAGATGCAAGACAGTATTCCTTATACCAAAAGATGGAGGTCATTTGGTAGTCAGCAGGGAATGGAAGTAGAGGTGGAAGGAGTAGGGGTGGGGCTTAAGTGGGCTAGAGAGAGCCACTGTGACCCAGATTGGCTCTTGTGTGATATTTGGTAATGTCAGAGAAGGACTCAAGTGTGATTGGTTGTCTTGTTGTGGAAAGGTAACCTACCTTCAGGGGGCACTGGGACCTTCCAGTTGTCTTTTATCTATGGACAATAAGCCTGCAGTATCTTCCCCAGGTTGAAATAGGGGTGGCATTCAGAGACTATTGTGTGAACAGCATTTATCTCTTTCCTTAGTCCTTCACTTCCAGAAATGCCCAGTGCTGCCAACTCCAGAAAGCCCTGAGGGCTCTGTGGTCTCTTATCGGGCTGACTGTTGGCTCTCTGTACTTCCAGCCCTGACTCAGATTTCTTGATTCTGTCAAATTTGTTATCCACTACCTGTATACTTTTGGAGCATTCAAGATTTATTCCTGCTTCCTCCTCTCCTACTTCATCTTGTCCTTGAGTTTGTCTCTCTTTAAACAATTCCTTTGCTGCACTCAGTGAGGCGTGGGGAGGGAGGGAGACTGTTCCACTCTCAACAGCAGGTCTGGATGTTTACGTTCATCTGTACTCTGTGAGTGAGGGCCTGATCCTGGACACTCCATGTGCACTGTCAGCAAAGCTTCATGCTCCCTGCCTGGTCCAGTGGTCATTGTTCCAGGCCCAGGAGGTATCTTCTCCATGGTCCTGATGATGCTGTCAGGCTGCTTCATCCCCATCCCTACAGCTCTGTACCATTCATTCCACTCAGATGCTGCAGGGACAAGACACTTTTAATCCATCAAGGTAAAAAGAAAATCAATGGATTAGAAAAAATACCAAACAACCAAACAACTGAGTAACTAGATAGGTTGACGAGTATGAGAATTGGATTTTCTAGATTTTAAATGAGGGTTTAAGTTCTGATCTTACATTTAAAATATTGTTTTGCTGATTTACCTAATTTTTAAATTAAATTTTAAGTTAAACTTACTTTTTAAAAGACAGAAACATGAAACTGAACACACTAATGTAGTACCACACAATGTTTTGATACATGAGCACCTTACATAATGTTTGCCAGGTTAAGTATATTTATATCTTCAAACACAATTTCTTTATGACAAATACATTTAAAATAATTTCTTCCAGCTTCCTGAGGTATTCAGTAAACAACCGTTATGCTGCTGCAATTTAAATGCTGGCATTTTTTCTTTTTTAAATTTAGGGGTACCAGACACACTACTGGAAAACTGGGCTGTCCCAGAAGAGGTGGGACATCAATCACCTTTTGTACATGGGAGAATGTAAGAAGAGGTGCATGCTGCTGTGTTAACATTCTCCTGAGGACACAAACAACAACTGATCTCAGATAGGGAACTGATGTCAAAGTCCACCTTGGCAAGTCAGTGAGTTTATTTGGGGTTACTTACAGGACTGTGGGTGAGGGGTGACATGTAAGAGTACAGGCCACTCAGAAGCAGTTATGTCAATGAAGGTTACCCCAGCATGACTGACAGTTTTCAGTGCTCGTGGAAACTAGAACACGTAAAGCAGGCAGCTTAGCAGGCCTGAGAGTCCGCTGTCTATAGCTGTCTTTACTCCATAAATCACCTAGGAGGGAGGAGCTGTGTGAACGTGGTCAGTTCTAAGGCCTATCTGAGACTTGTGTTGGTTACTTCCTGAGTTTTCCTGAAGCCTATGGTGCTTCCCTCCAGGATGGATAGCTTCAGTGGGAAGGAAACTGCTACAGGACAATAGTCTAGTTGGAAAAGAGGATTGCCTAAAACGTGGTCCTGGATGTGAAGCACCCTGAGCAAGCCACAGAGAGTAAACTAATAAGCAGCATTCCTCTATGGCTTCTACTTCAGTTCCTTCCTCCAGGTTCTTGCCTAAGGTACCTGTCCTGACTTCCCTTGGTGATGGAGTGCGACTTGAGAGTTGTAAGACGAAATTGATCCTCACACCCCAAGTTGCTTTTGGTCATGGTGCTTTTTCACAGTGGTAGAAATCTAACAAAGACATTGGGTAAAACAGCTGTCTGTGTAAGCATGAGGACCTGTGTTTAGATTTCCCTGTAGAGCCTGGGTCTGGTGGCTCATGCCTATGACTCTGGTGCTGGGGGAGCAAAGACAAGAGGATCTATTGGGTTTACTAGACAAGGGATCAATCTTTCAGAAACAGTGAGCTCCAGATTCAGTGAGAGACTCTGTCTCAAAAAAATATAGTGGTGACGGTGGAAGAAACTGAACACCGATCTGTGGTCTCTATACATTGTATACTCCCACCTCCCCTGAGCATGTATGCACACACTATACCATACACATACAGATACACACACAGATACACACACACACACACACACACACACACACACACACACGGATAAGAGTTGTCCAAATTATATATCTAAGTACCGAGGGAGTAAGAAAGTGCTTAGAACTAAGTTGAGATGTCTATCGTGTGAGGTGAGGTTTAGAACCAGGTTGCAAAAGGAGAAAGTCATTTTAAGGCAAAGAGAATGTTTCCAGAAGAGATACAACCCAAGGAAAGCTACAGTTAGATTAGCCAGATGTTGTTAGGCCTGTATAAATTTAAACAAGATGGAGGTTGTGCTGTTGGCTAGGATGAGAGCATCTACAGTTGATGGAGGGAGGGAATGGAGGAGCAGCAGCTGAACAGGCTTTGACAATAAAGAAACACACCTATTTGGAGCTTTTAGGTACTGCAGAATGTGGTTCATGTTTGTCCATCTGCCTCTCCCCACTCAATCCTACCTCTGGTACTATCTTACTTTCCAGTTTTCCATTTGTTTACTGTCTCCAGGCCCTGGAAGAAGCCTTTATGCTTATAAAATGTTTCCTGCAATTCTCTTAATAACTGCTGATGGGTTTCCAGCTCTGAACTCCAATCACATACCTCTGAGGTCTGTGCTGCCTTAGCCTCTCTCCTGCCCCCGATGATAACAGAGTCTGTGCTGTTCTTTTGCTCTGGCCTGGAATTAAGAGCAGGGACGGATGCTGAAGAGATGGAAGGTTGCCTACCTAATCCATGATGGCACTTGGGAGATGCGCTTACTCCATGGCTCTTGTGGACAAAGAGCCTCTCTTACTCCCTTGAAATCTACCAGTTCTGAAATTTATGATGAATTCCCTGTCCCCACTCCCAGAGGTAGCTGTCAAGGAGACAGGTTAAAAGCCTATATTTATGGCAAGTGACACATTCTGAACAAGATGTTGTTTAAGGACACGATGTGTTCTTACTGTTTCACAGACTCCAAGGGCTGAGCAGTGAGTGTGAAGACCAAGCCTGTGCGTGAGGGTACTCCACCACCCACCTAAGCCAAAGGCTCTCAGAGGCAGGGAGGGCCTGAGGACTTGATAGGGCTCTGCTAAGGCTGGATTATACTGGAGGATAGTTAAATGGTGAAGAGCAGTACAAGCTGGTTGTTTAACAGCAGTGGCTTGAAATTGGCCATCTTGATTGTTTTTATGCCATGAAAACTGGAAAGCATTGTAACTCAGGTTAGTTACTTCACCCTGGAGAACTGGTTTGCCAGCCCTGCATGGAAACAGCCTTTCTCTGGGCTCTCAGGAGAGAAGGGGGGGGGCAGAGAGAGAGACAGAGAAACAGAGAGAGCTGATGAAGCTTGGGGCTTTGCCCAGGAATCCAGTTTGGAAGGGGTTAGTGAACTGGCCGTGGAAAATTGCTTTCCTGGAGGGTGAGAAGGCTAGTTTAGGAGAGAAACAGAAAAATAGAAGTAAATAGATCTTCATTCTGTCAAGCAAGGCCTGGCTGTGGCCAAGCTTCTCTTTTGGTGCACAGGTCTGCAGTAGAAAACTACAGCTTAGTGACTGCTTAAAGTGAAACACAAGTATCTGCCACAACAAATCCCTCTCCTGGTTATCTTTTTTTTTTTTTTTTTAATGTGTCTAAGTTTAGAGTGTATGTTGCATGTGTGCTGAGGTGTGTGTGTGTGTGTGTGTGTGTGTGTGTGTGTGTGTGTGTGTGTGTGTGTGTACTTGGGTGAATATGCACTTGCATGCATGGAGGCCCCAGGGCAGATGTTTGGGTCTTATTAAGTCTCTTTCTACCTAATTATCACAGCAGAATTTCTCAATTAAAAGAGCTCACAGTCTACCTAGCCAGCTTGCTCTAGAGATCCCATGTCTTTGATTTCTGAGTCATGGGATTACAGGATGCCATTCACATTGCTTCTGGGGACCTGAACGTCGGTCCATATGCTTGCAGTGCAAGATCTTATCCGAGGAGCCATCTTCCTGGACCCCTCTTATCATTGTTTTGTCTATACATTTTTGCCCATTTACTGCTCACTCTTTTGTGAAGAGAAAAGGTGGCTTGTGGTTTCTAACTCCCAACATGCACACAACCAAACATGCTATGACTTGAATTTCACAGAGTGTGCACAGTGATGCAGAAGACCAACATGTACCCAGTTAGCAATTTGACCAATGAGATAGCAAAAGTCTGAGAAGCTAATTATCCAATGATTGTTTTTTCCTGTACATGATTGCCTCTGCTGGTAAGCATAAAATGCAAGACACTTGTTCAGTCTAACGAATGTCTTGGCTTTAACTGAACATTCAATACAGGGGGCCAAAGTTGGACAATGGCCTAGTGGTGAACATCAGATACTACAAGGCTGCTTCCCCACCCATATCTGTTAGAGTGTGCACCCTGAAACACCAAACAAATAAATGCAAGCAAACCAAACCACCCTCCCCACAAACAAAACAACAGATAAGAGTATCCAGACAGTATAAAGCAGTAATTCTCAATCTGTGTGTCATGACCCCTTTGGGGTTATCAAATGACACTCCTGCAGTGGTTGCCTAAGACTATCATAGAAAACATAGATATTTACATTACAGTTTATAACAGTAGCAAAATTACAGTTATGAAGTAGCAATGAAAATAATATGAGCAACTATACTAAAGGGTCGCAGTATTAGGAAGGCTGAGAACCACTGGAAGGAAGTGGAGGGAAGCCTTGGAAAGTCAGTCTAGAAGACAGACACCCAGAACTACTAATCTAACTGCTGAGACAGACCCAAGGGGAGCAATGTGGCTGCCATTAACCACAGTGCGTGGCTCAGGTGACAGATGTTGGCAACACCAGGGCTGCCAGTTGCCTACTGAACCAGGATGAATGGGGTACAATTATTCTCTGTATTTATTTGTGTGAGATTAGATTTGACTGGGGAATGCTCTCTCCCTCTTCTGAATTATTAACATCTAATAAAAGGTTATAGCGAAATTCCTAGACAACCTCACGTGTGGAAATAAAACCATCACTTTTGTTTTAACACAGCTGCTGTACATTTTCCTCTTATTACTGAGGAATACAAGCGAGAGGGGGAAGGGACGGTGATTGCCTTCAGTTCTCAGGGGCTCTCGCTCTGGCAGGTGGGCTCCCTCCTTGGAGGAGCTGTTTTTCTCGGTTGTGGGGTGGGTCTCCTCATCTTCAGTCCTTCTCCACGACACATGCAGCTTTCTGGTTCTTTCTAATCACCTTACCCTCAGCCATGGGTCCCTTTTCTGACAGAGCTCTGGCTGTGGGTAGATTATGAGGGACGGAACATGACATTGATGGGCTTGTGGTTTGATGGCAGTGCATCCATCAGCCTGTCTGTCAGTTGGTCAACAAGTCTTTATTTATCTCAGTGGGTGCAGAGCAGCCCATCGGACAGTTGGGACACGTGGCCTCCCTGCCTGCAGTATTTTCTCCTCGCAGCATCCTACACACAACTGTCACATTAACTCTTTCTCAGATACAGTTCTGGGCCTGTTGAACTTCGGCTCAAACACGGTTGGTGACTGATTCCCCATTCCCTCTCTCCGGGAAATACATGCTTTGCCTAGTGTCTGGGGGTGCAGCAATCTGGCCCATCTTTAAGCTTTTGTCCTTCTTGCTTTTAAGCCTCTACATGGCCTTAGTGGGACTGCTTGATGTCTTTTTAACTACCCCTGTTCTGCTTTTAGCCGAGGTCCATGTGCAGTTCTGCAGATTCTGCCAGACTAAACCAAAGGTTGTAAACCATCTCTGGTCACCCCATCCAGGAAACACCGAGGATGCTAATGATAGCTTCCTCTACCAGCATTTTCTGAGGCAGGTGGGCGTGGTGGCAGGGAACAGTGGCTCTGATGTCAGACTCAGATTTTAAACGCCGGATAAATGTCCTCTCTGAGTCTCATTTTCCTCCCAATAGTTTTGAAGATATGAAGCCTATGAATATTAAGATTAAAGAAGTTCAGTGACCTCCCCACCTCCAGGTGGGATAAATGTCATCCAATCACACAAAAACCACCACCATATTGCTTGGGAATAGATATGAACACAATAAATAACAAAGGCAAATTTTGCCAAAAAAATTCCAGGAGGATGAAAATGCTCCCAGTGTAGAATGAATCTTCTTGCTTAGTGAATTTGAAGGGCGAATGAACATTTACTGTTATTTGAAGTGAATATATAACAATTTTTACATATAAGATGGATACCATAAGAAACAGAAAACTAATGATATTCATTCATCCTTCTGTTGCTTATAGCACAGGTCACTTCTCAATAACAATCCCCAACAATCCTGCTCTCTTCCACTAGATTCTAGCTTCTCCAAGGCTCTGTTTCTTTCATCATTGTCCCCTTCCCTATGTCCACTCCTTGCTAAGACCCAACCACAAGCAATCTTGGCCCCTTGCCTGCTCACAGAGTGGTGTTTGAGCCAGGTTTGGCAAATGATGGAGGTCATAAACCCAAAATAGTCCGCTTCATTAGCCTAATAAGGTATGCACCATGGAAGGGACTTGTTTCTCAGATGGTGATGTGATTCCTTCCATACCTCAGTTCTCAGTTCCTGGAACCAGGGACTGGATCACAAGGGGACCCTCATACATCCTTCTTCTATAATGATATGCATTCTGAGTTTGGGAAAAGGACATCTAAATGTTTTCTACCAGGTTTGCTGGACCCAGTCATGCAGGGATGAGTCAACCTAGGGACATTACACTCAGTTATGTAAAGCTAAGTAAGTTGAAACCTGCAGAGGTCTTCAAGCAGCACCCAGAATGCTCAGAAGTTTTGTCCAGAATTTTTCTGCTCAACAGAGAGGGGACTTGATTCACTTTCAATCCTTGGTACAGGGCACAGCCATGGGAACATGTCCAGGAAACAGGGGGTACAGCTATAGATTTTAGCTTTTCAAGTCTGACTCAGGTACCCCCAATTTCCTCTTTGATGTCTTGTGTGCCTCAATACAGTCTGCACAGTCTTGTGCTCTGTGTCATAGAAGCACACAGGCCGAATCTCCTGAGCACTCTCCAGCATTCTCTCCAACCGGGGCAGCCTTCCCTCTTCATCCACCTGCTCAGTCTATTTCCCCACTCGAGGATTACTAGATGTTATATTCTTATAGGAATCAAGGGTCATCTGAGTCTTAAGATTTTTGTCTCTAAAACGGGGAGAATTACAGCTATTTTGAGAGAGTGATTTGAAGGATCAAATGGCTTAATCTTTGTGAAATGCTCAGAAGATAGTCCAGTACCTGTAGTAAACACCATAGAAAGTTTTCCGTCGTCATTTCAAAAAAGAGCATTGGGTGCAGCGGGTCACACACACCTGCTATTCTAATACTTGGGACATAGGTGTAGGAAAATCAAGAGTCATCCTAAGCTATATAGAGAGTTTGAGGTCATACTGGGCTACACGAAGCCCTACTTCAAAACAACAAACAAACAAATATTCCTCCAAACCAAATTAAGAGTTTGTGAGTGAGAATAAGTTGGGGAAAGGAGATAAAATGCTCAATCATAGTACACATTAGTAAGAAAATTAAAACAGAACACAGTAAATAAAAGCTGGATGAATACTAATTTAAAATGAACAAAATTAGTAGTATGTCTGCGAATCAGAGAAGAGAACTTCAGCACCAGAAGCCTATAGTAATAGTGGCGGCTCATATATGTTAAGATGTACAAGCAACTGCTCATCTGCAGGAAAGTCTATCAACATTCAGTCTATAAACTCTGTGTGTCAGGGCCAGTGTCTCAATCTTTACATGCATGTGCATGCTTTTGTGTGTGTGTGTGTGTGTGTGTGTATCAGTGTTTGAGTTCATGAGTGCTGGTGCATGTTTGTATATGCATGTGGAGGCCAGGGGACAACCTTAGACACCATCTTCAGGAACATCAACCATTTTCTCTTGAGACAGGGTCTGTCACTGAACCTGGAGCTCACACCAGTTAGGCTGCATGGCTGGCCAGAGGGCCAAGGGCTCCTCTCTGTCTCCCCAGTGCTGGAATTCGAAGAGGGCATCACCGCACATGCCATTTTAACATGGGTTCGTGGAGATTGAACTCATGATTTTCAGGCAAGTGCTTTATCATTTAAACTATTTTTTCTAGTTCTTTCATTTAACTTTAATTTTAGATATAAATATTACTTTCATCATTTTTAAAGTGTCAGGTACTAAAAAATCCCTTGATGTTCAAGGGCTTCCCCAGAGACCTTGCATAATTGCCTGGAGACAGTGTCTTCTGGCTCCAATTTCATCTTTTTATTCTTACTGTTGATCCCAGTCCATGATTAAGAAGATCTGTCTTAGTACATGGAGGCATTTAGAGCCTGGGGTGGGGGGAGGTATGTGGACCCACACACTGGCTCCACATACTGTGGATCAGCGGGGGCCTGTTGTATTCTGAACTACATTCTACAAGGCACAAGCTCAGTTCTTACAGAGCAGAAGTGGGCAGCAGACTACGGTGAGCTGAGTCTGGGCAATCTGCTGTTTAGCAGACTCACAGAAACATCGGAGGGCAGATTGCTTTGTTTCTGCCTTCCAGGTGGCAGTCATGTGTGTGAACTCCAAGAATTCTAACTCTCTTCACTATTAGTCTAATGAACATTAATTAGGTAGGCACATTTGCAGCAGAAATCCCCAAACAAATCAATGATGTATTGTCTAATCAAGCATGTCAAAGCCAAATAGAAATGTTTGGAGATCATTTGCAATTTTTCTGTGATCTGATCCAGTGAGTTTTTCCACCTGGCTTAAAAATAGAACATGTGCTTTTCTAGACACCCCCTTCCAATTCCTAAGTCGATTACCCCCGCTCTGTAGGATGATCCGTATCCCATCACTGGCCAGGCAGGTATTGTTTGGGGATGCTGCCGCCAGCCCGCACGCTGCACCTCATGGTTTATGTCAGTGTGCTTGATGCAGCAGACATCCCAGCACCGTGCCGAGTGAGGCATGCAACGTTGACAGTGATGGCGATTAGGATGTCTGTGTCTCAATCAAATTAAATTTTCTAAACTATTCAAGCCTGGACTCCTAGGGCTTTGGTGATCTGAGTTCTAGTTCAAGTCCCAGCATTCATTAGCTGGGCATCTCAGTCTGGATCCTGAGAGGAGACTGTGTGTGTGTGTGTGTTTGTGTTTGTGTGTGTGTGTGTGTGTGTGTGTGTGTATGGTATATATGCGCATATGTATATTGTATGTGGGTACTTGATTGCATGTGAACATGTAGAGGCTAGAGGTCTACATTTAGTGTCTTCAGCTTTTACTCTCCATCTTCATTGGTTGAAGAAACTCTAACTGGTCCTGGAGCTTGACCTTTTGCCTAGAATAACTGGCCAGTAAGTCCCTGAGATCCTGGGATCTGCTTGTTTCTGTTCACCCTCACTGATGCTGGTATTACAAACCCTTTATACTGGGGTCCAGGGAAATCTCAGTTTCTCCTTTTATTTTCTTGCTTAACACATCAAATTGGTTCAACCTGACTAAAAGCCAGAGGGTCAAGGAACTTCTGACAGACTCCATGTTGGTTCAGAGCAGTGTGGAGAAACATGGACAGTCAGTCTGAGGCTGGAGAAAGGACACAAACCAAGATCACTTGGCCCAGCATGTGATCTTGGATAAGTTTATGATTCTCAGCCTTTCATTTGTAAGGCGAGAATGGCACTTTTATCTAGCCTCAGCAGACTATTAAGTAAGAGGACTTTAAGACATAACGAATGTTCTTGTATTGTGGTTTGGGCACGAAGTATGCCTTCAAAGGATTTGAATGTTGAGATCCTGGTACCCAGGTAGTGTTACTACCAGATAGGAGGCTCTGGAAATGTTAGTATGCAAAGTGAGAGGAAGCGTGGCAGGTCCTCTGGGATATCATGTCCCTGACTTCTTTTTGTTTCTTTCACCTGTGTCTACCACACTTCCTGTCTCACTTCCCTGCTGCTCCACCTCACCAGCCCAGGATCACGGTAACCAAGGGCCACAGAATGAAAGCTCTGAAACCATGAGCTAAAATAAATAATTTCCCCCTGTAAGTTGTTTCTGTCAAATTTCTGTCAGTATTCGCTCACACTGATGAGAAAACAGAGTACTATAGGTTGCCCTCCCCCCCCTTCTGCTTAACTGACCTTCTTTGGTTTGGATATTACAAGGGGCAAGTGCAGGAAACTGTAGACCCAAAGCAAACGAAAACTGTGGCAGGCACGGGGGGCGGGGGTGGAGGGAAGGACCCAGTTTGCATGGCTGCTGTTTCCACACAGAGAGGGAAATTACAAATTTGTTCTTGATTCATATTGAAGTAATCTTTTTCTCTTTGTTGCAGTTTATTCAAGTTTATGGAGCACATAAAGACCTACAAAGGCAGACTTTTGATGTAGTTATGCAGCTATAAACTTATACAGCTGTAATAATTGCATTTTAATGATTTCTTTATATTGCCATAATTGGTAGAGTTAATGATCATGTCAACTGGACGAGGAAAATGAACAGTCATGGCAGCCAATCCTTCTCTCTCTAAGACTCTCTGGAGGGGATAGAAAGATACATGTTTTCCAATTTCTCTTATTCACAACTAATGGACCCCCAATGGGTAGTTCCTGAACTCCAGAAACTTCTCTTTGGACTGGTTTCCATCTGAATCATACATTTAATTTGCCTTGTGCCCTGAGCAAACCTCCTTCCCAAGAAGGAGCCAGGCTGGAGCATCTTCTATTCCTCATCCTCTCGTTACCACAGTTTCACTGCACAGTAGTTTTCCATTTCAGGCTTCATTACTGAGGAAAGCACTGGGAAATAAAAGGGTTTGGGGACGGCGTGAGCACGTGTGCTTGTTATTTAATCATGTCCCAAGTGCTGAGGGAAAAAAAAGTCCCTCCGAGATCAGAGCTGGATGAAAGATCTTGATTTTAGCTGGAGGGGAAAGAGGGAGCTAAAAACCAGCTTGCCTGAAAAATTCTCATAAAATTTGCAGAATCTCGAAACTGAAAGTTCTGTAGTGCAGAGGCACTTCCGGACGGTGTGATCAGGGTCGCTTAGGGCCTCTTTGGAACTGTGCTTGGTTGGGGGCTACTGTCAGTCAAACTAATGGCAGGCTTGAGATGTGGGTGGAGGGAACTGACCCTAAAATAGGATGGCTTTGGGCAAGACTAGGAAAAAAACAAAACAAAACAAAAAAACCCCCCAAAACAATTACTTTCCTCCTACCTTCCCCATCTGCTTCTGGCAAACAGAGGAAACAGAAGCTGGTTGATTCCACCACCAACCCCAGACCCCCACCTACACCCTCTGGCTTGACAGGCAATTCTGATATTCTGGAAAGCCCCCTAGGATATGTCAATTAGATTATTGATAATTTGTAATGACTGTGGTGGTGGGCTCAGTGAAGGGCTGTGAAGAGGAAGTGGTGGTGGGGGGCAGGACTTACTGATTGGCAGGGGTGGGGCGTGGGGTGTAGCTAGAGCTGGCTGGCTGCTCAGCAGGTAGGGCCTGATGAACTTGATCCTTTAAATTGGTTCTGCAGTGCATTGTGGGAGTTGGTACCTGCAGACTTGAAGCTAAAGTGGAATGTCGATTTATGATCTGAATACTTACCAAGCCAGAGTGCAAAGCAGAAGTAAAGGCACAGCTAGAGTGTGCGGAGAGGCCAGCCCGGCAGGAATCCAGAGACCTTTTATGAAACAATTAGTCTTTCTGAGAATGGTTACATATAGGCTAGTCTTGGAGAGGACCGTCTCTCCCACCTCAACAACTAGCAACACAAAGAACCTACTTTGAGAGATAAGAGGGGAACAGACTCCTCGGGTCATTGTCTGTCTTTAACCGGGGGGCAGGAAGAAGAGGGCATTGTGGTCACTTTAAGTTTCATCTTTTCCTCTAAACATGTATGTAACTTGATGACTTTTAGAAATTCCTCGTGTCTTAGTTAGGGTTTCTATTGCTGTGTACACACACCATGACCATGGCGACTCTTAGAAAGGAAAACATTTCATTGGGGCTGGCTTAGAGTTCAGAAATGTAGTCTGTTATCATCATGGCAGAAGAAAACATGGCAGCGTACCCGCAGACTTGGTGCTGGAGAAGGAGCTGAGAGCTCTACATCTTGATCTGCAGGCAGCAGAAGGAGACTGAACCCCACAATGGGCGTTGCTTGAGCATAGGAGACTTCAAAATGAGTCCCCACAGTGACACACTTTCTCTGACAAGGCCACACTTCCTAATACTGCCACTCCTTGAGGGCCAAGCATTCAAACACATGAGTCTGTGGGGGCCATTCCTATTCAAACCACCACCCCTCATCTCCTACTTTCCATTGTCCCAGTAACTTTCACCCTGCCTGAAATGCTACCTAAAGACATCATGGCTGATGCCCAGCCCTTGGAAAGATAGTGAGTCGTTAGGACAGGGTGTACCAGGTTATATATGCCTTTGGGTGACTGCCTCTCAGTGCTGCCTGTCCCAGATCATGAAGAACATCAGCAGCACAGGAAGAGGAAGGAGCCCCTATGGGCAAATAAATAGGATGGACACAATTTGGTAGACTCCGTGAACTGATCTTAGGAGAAAATCTCAGATGAGAGATTCTTTTTTTTCCAGGAATAAGGAGAAAGGGAAACAGGAAGGTGGACAAGACACATCTCTTCTCTTTAGAAAGGTTTTTTTTGTTTGTTTGTTTTTGTTTTTGCTTTTTAACTAATGCAGGTTTGGTAGACAGTCTTATTTTTTAATTTTTATTTTTAAATATAATAAATATAACAAGTCTCCTTATGTAACTCAGACTGATCTTGAGTTTACTATATAGCTCAGGCTAGCTTTGAACTTTCAATCCTCCTGCCTCAGTCTTGGGATTACAACGACTGCATTACCATGCCCAGGTTTTTCTCTGATTTTTTTTTAAGATGGAGTCCCTTGTAGCCCAGTCTGGCCTCAAAGCCGTACTATAGCTAAGGATGACCTTCAACTCCAGATCCCTTTACCCCCATGCCCATGGTTCTCATAAGCATGTGCTTCCCTATGCTTAGCTATACATTGCTTTTCTCGGACCCTTTATATGATCTGGTGAATTTTTGTTCGTCAGTATAGCAGATCAGTTCTGCAGGACAGGGCAAGATGACCTGTGTTGTGAATAAAGTGTGGCACGGCACTGGGCTAGTGACCTGAAGAAAACTGGTTGTTTAGAAAACAAATGGTGCGACAGTATTGAACTTTATCCATACTCAGTTTGCTTTCTCACTCACCTTATCTGGGCTTCACAAAAGTCTTCAGCGAAGGAAGAAATACTAGTAGAAAGGAGCTGACTGCTGTGGGTTTCAGCAAGTGAAGTGGCAGAGCCAGGGCTAGGATGATCAAAGTGCTCAGGTACCAGTGGCTAAGGTGGAAACATCTCTATTAGATATCTTCTAGAATCACCCACTTATCAGGGAGATGAGCAAAGAGGCTTCTGAAGGGCTTGGTCTCTGAGTTCTTAATTTTTCAAGACAATCTACTTAGAAAAAGATGTGTGTTTCTGAGAATGTAGTTGTTGAAAAACCCAAAAACCTCACACCCTGCATCTGTATCACCAATCTGATTCCTTGGTCTCCTTCAAGTGCACATGACCGACCATAGTAGTGATGGGGTTCTTTCCATTGTTGCCTCCTCCCTTTTCGGAGGCTCATACGTAATGAACGGTGTGGAGATGTCTGCCAGGTGGAAATTAAGGAACATCGTTACTAACATACTTTCCCCATCCCTCAGAAGAGATCGGGAAGGAGAAACAGCAAGGCACTCAGTTCAGAAGTCAGCAGAAGCCTCCTGTTCTCTGCTTTCCGACTGGGTTCTCTTCTGGACCGGTGTGTGGCAGAGCAGCAGTCGTAAACCTCTACCAGTCTCAGGATCACTTTCTTCAGTGCTCTCCTGGATTTTTTTTTTTTTTTTGCCTTTACCTTCACAAAATCAAAATGTTCTCATTAAATCATGAAGATCCATCCACCTTTCCGTCTAGCCATTCATCTAATTAATCACCTGCCTATCCATCTGCCCATCTATTAAACAGTTACTTAGCACCTACCCACTCAGAAAATCACTCATTGTATCAGGTGCTAAAGGAGACCGAAGGATGACTCAGAGGCAGTCTCTGCATCAGTCAGAGTACCAGTGAGGAGAGACAGAGAGAGAGAGAGAGAGAGAGAGAGAGAGAGAGAGAGAGAGAGAGAGAGAGAGAGAGAGAGACCACAGGGAAAATATAGTATGACAGGTGGCAATAGAAACGTTTTTATTTAATGGAAGCCAACCAGGAAATTGCATGGCAATGCAAATATCAGGAATGCTTGGAAGGCACTGCCACCCGTAAACTAGAGAAGAGTCAGGGGAGCTTGAGATGCTCCCAACATCCAAGGCTGAGGTCATTAGAAGGGAGCCATGGTGGTTGTGTTTGGACAAGGATGGATATATTTAATTGGAGTTTGAAACCATGGGGCTCCAAACAGCAGCCTTAGAGACTCCATGAGAGTCAGAAGAGAGAGGGCAGCCTGGCCTTAGACTTCTCCCCGGTCCTCTGTATTCCCGATACTACCCCCAGCTGGGTGGACTCAGCCAGAAATCTAGGAGGTGCAAACATCAGGGGCAAGGCTTCTTGTCTCTACTACAGTACCGAACAGAGTACAAGGAGGGTTGTGAGGATGACTCTGAGGGTTGATAGCTCGGGCCAGACCTGGGACAAAAGACTGGGGACAGAGCATGGAGGGTCTACTTGATTCTAGTAAAATGTCTGCCTTCTGAGAATGACCTCTGGAAGGAAGGTGGGACTTCAGTAGAATATCCCAACGATCCCTCCAGGAATCCAGTAACAGGCTACATGTTCTTCCCAACATGCCTGTGCTCTGCAAGGTCTATCTGTAAGTAGGGACAACTGAATTGGGTGTAAACAGTCTCATAGTGCTTCTCTGTGGGCTCAGTGTCCAGCAAATAGTTGTTCCTGAAACTTCAGCATTGAGCCCAGCTCCAGGTCCCATGCACCCCCGACCCCAGTCCCCCCCCCGCAAAAAAAATCAGCCATGTGCTTCCATAGCCTCTCAGTGGCTGGAATTGCTCCCCTGCCCCAGCTATTCTCACCCCTCTCCTTCTTGGGTGAGTTCTTTTCTTTTGACAAGCACAGTGTTACATCTTTGTAAAGACATCTCTGTTCTGCCTCTGTGTTCCACTGGCGTTTCTTATGTCTCTGCTGCTGTGTGTGGTATGATGCATAAGGTAGCTGTTAGTATACCCACTGGTTTTCTTCATTAGCCAATAGTTCCTGGGGCACAGAGCCTCATATTTATCACTTACATGTTGCACAAAGTCTGGGATCAAAGTAGTCAATAGACAGTGAATTGAGATCCCAACAGTATTACCGTTGTACAGATGGAGGAAGGAAGCCTCTCCTTTTTGGAGAGCTGCAGTCTTTCCCTCTCTGCCAGGGAGATGTTTACCAGTGAGTAAGAATCATCAAGACCATTGCTGAGTCATGCTTCAGGCGCTAGAGTTCTCCTCCTGGGGAGAAATTCCTGGGAGTGTGGGTCTGAGAGCTGAGAGCAGCTAATGGAGCCTTCCTTTTGATGTTTTATAAATGTGACTTCTCAGCCTGGTCTGGTCCAGCACCACCAGGTAGAGCTTCCTTATACTGGAACAGCTCAGACAACTTGGCAAGCTTGATCATCTAGGTGAAATTTTATATGCAGAAAAAAATTCTTTTTTCTTTGCCACTTCACATTTCTCCTCTCCTCTCCTCTCCTCTCCTCTCCTCTCCTCTCCTCTCCTCTCCTCTCCTCTCCTCTCCTCTCCTCTTCTCTTCTCTTCCCCCCTCCCCTCCCCTCCCCTCCCCTCCCCTCCCCTTCCCTTTTCTGTCTCTCTCTGTCTCTGTCTTTTTTTCCCAAGTAAGAGTACCTGTGCTCTTGGCCTTGCTTACATCTTTGGGGTCTTGCTTGGCCTAGAAGAAACAGTGCTATGAGGTTATCTGTTTCAGAGAACCCATCCTCTTCCCAATTCCATGGGCTTCTGACTCTATTTACTGAGTCAGTATGAAAAGCCTGGTTCCACCTCTTATATGCAGGTTAAGTGTTAATATCTATAATACTTTCCTCTTAGAATGCCAGTATTTCTATTTTTTTTCCATCTCTAATGCTTCCTCCAGAGAACTCTGTCAAATAGATGGAGATGTTGGTAACCATTAACCCCTTTATGGGAGATAAAATGAGGTTAGGAGAGGGAAAAAAAAATCATAGGTGGAGACAATGAAATAATCAGATATGGGGCAAAGGTTTGTTTTTAGTCTGGGGGTACTGCTCAAGTCTGCTTCAGGGTTTGAAACTGGTTTGAGGTAGGAACTTGAACTCATCCATAGGGCTGGAGACTGTCTCTTACTTCAGTAGGCTGTGGGGCAAATGATGGGGCTGTCTGAGGTTTCTGTGTATCACCCCCTTCAAGACCACTCTCTCAGGTTTACAGGCAGGATATGGAAGAGGAGACACAAAATTCAGATTGGTCTTGGGCCAACAGCCAGGATTTCTCTGAATCTTGGCGTTGCTGGTTTTAGGGCCATGGACATGCTACTCAGTTTATATGCCAGTTGTATTTCTCACCTTTATGTATGAGAATTATTTCTTGAAGGTTGTTTAAGTATTAAATGAGATGGGGATACAGCCGGTGCCTGGCACATGGCAAATAGAAAGTCTTTAGAATAGGGGTGATTTTTACTGTACCAGTTTAGCTACTCTCCCTTGTCTTTAGCTCTGGCCTAAAACTTGGATCTTGGCCAAACTGTGTGGTCTGTCTGGAAGCCCCTGGTCTCCATTGCTTTAAATCCCCCACTCTCCTCCCTGCCCCAGTTCTCTGTATCCAGGTACAAGGAGGAGGAGGTCTCAGGAAGGAACCAGGACTGTTGGCTATGGGGACCCAGGGAATGATGGGAAAAGGTTGGCTCATTCCAGAGGCCAGGCGATGCTCTTCTGAATGCTGGTACATCTGTTGGGAGCAGTGAAGATGTAAACATAATGGCTTGGTTAACTGCAAAGAAGAAGGAGCAACAAGAAACCCCAAAATGAATATAAGAGTGAAAGAGGACTGAATAGAAATGGCGGCGCCAGACTCTGTCCTGACAGTGTTGGGTCACTAGGCCTCCTTTCCATGCCTGCCCTTTCATCGGTTCTGCTCCTGATAGCAAGAACTGCTTTCACTTCTGGTAGGATTGGGCTTGTTATCCCAGTGTGCCTTAGGTCCTCCACTCAGTGCATCTGGTTCCTGGTAGACGCTCATACATCTACCCTTGGCTGTTCTCTCTCCTCACACAGCTTCAAGCAGGCCCTTACTGGTTCTATCATGCACTTTTCTGAGCTGGCTGCTTACATTCAAGCTGGAGGCTCATCTCTCTGTACCACCTCCCTTGTGCCAAGTACTGCCTCTGTTCTCTGCTTTTATTCCAGGGGCAGTCAGAGCTGGGGTTTGCTGCGAAGCAGGGCTGGCCTTCACTTTTATCTGGTGAGATTGGATCTGGCTGGGACATTTCCAGGCCATGTGATGAATGGGTTCCAGTAAATGTGGGTGGCAAGTAGGCTGGCAGGGAGCGGCGAGAAGAGATAGAGGGCCCCTTGACTTTGGTGACAGCTGTGGAAAGTTCTGTAGATGTGGACTCCCTTTTTCTAACCCAGTCCTCAGGTTCCCTTCCTCACACATTTTCTGTGATGCCTGAACCTAGAGCCCAGCTTCTTAAACCATGGGTTATGATCCTGTGTGAATGCAGCATTGCAAAATAGAAATATTGATAACAATAAAAGGTTTTGAAGCAATGACCAAATGAGATGGCTCACTGGGTAAGTGTGATCCCTGGAACCCATATAAAGGTAGAGAGAACCAACTCCACAAGGCAAAATCCAAGGTGTTGTTGGCAGTGCTCGCCTGGGTTGCATTGTGTAATCTCACTGAAACCGTGGTTCTGAAAAGACAATAGGCACACATTTGAGCTGTGTATACATCATGGGACTCACCGGCAACAAGCGCTGCCTGCAACAACTTGGCTCGAATTTGAGATGTTGTGAATTCCAGTGTTCTCCCTGTACTTCTTACTGAAGTTCTGTACTGCTGTTAAAGAAACATAATAGTATGAGATGGGTGTGGTGGCTTATACCTTTATTTCTAGCACTTGGGAGGCAGAAGTAGATGGATCCCTGAGTTCAAGGCCAGCCTGGTCTATATAATGAATTCCAGGAAAGCCATGGCTACACGAAAAAAAAAACCCTGTCTGAGAAAAGCAAACCTAACTAAACCAAAACATAATAGATTAATGATGGGAAAATAAAGACTTTATTTACTAGTTTAGACATATGGTCTCACCACGTAGCACTGGCTAGCCTGAAATTTACTAAATAGACCAGGTTGGACTTGTATTCACAGAGTTCTACCTGCCTCTGCCTCCTAAGTGCTGGAATTAAAGACCTATGCTACCAAGCACATCAAAACAAAGACAATAAAGTCTTATCATCATTCCCCAGCATATAAATACCAAATGGATGTATTCTTAGATTGTGTTATGTTAGAAATGTTTGATTTTAAAATTTTTTGTTTGAGCTGTTGATTTGAGTTTTTACTTAAAAATCATTAGGTGAATTTTGACCTGGGATTAAAAATAGATTTTTGATAAATTCTGAATGAATAAATTCTAAACAAACTTCTGCTGTTTTGTAATTAAGTCTTATGAAAAGCAGTAATTTTAGCACTGACAATTATAAAATAAAAGTATTGATCAACTCTAAAAAGTATTGGAGATGTTCTATGTTCTGCAATATTAAATATTCAGCCGAGATTCAATTTTATGTAAAAATTAGCCAGCACATTCATTCCATTAGTATGCTGTTTTAGTTGGGGTTTCTATTGTTGTGATGAAACACCATGACCAAAATCATCTTGAAGAGGAAAGGGTTTATTTGGCTTACACTTCCACATTGTATTTCATCACTGAAGGGAGTCAGGACAGGAACTCAACCAGGGCAGGTACCTGGAGGCAGGAACTGAAGCAGAGGTCATGGAGGGGTGCTGCTTACTGGCTTGATCCCATCCCTGGCTTTACTCAGCCTGCTTGTTTATAGAATCCAGGACCACCAGCTCAGGGATGAAACCTCCCACAATAGATAAGGCTTCCCACATCAATCACTAACTAAGAAAAAGCCTTACATGCTTGTCTGCAGCCTGATCTTCTGGAGGCATTTTTCTCAATTGATATTCACTTTTCTCAGATGACTCTAGCTTATGTCAAGTTGACATAAAACTAGCCAGCAATATGCAAATCTGCTTTTGCCTTTAAAGAAGATTTATTTAAAAATATGTTTATGTATGTGGGTATGTGCATATAGGTGCAGGTGCCTTCAGAGGACAGAAGTATTGGATCTTTTGGAACTGGAGTTACAAGTGGCTGTCAGTCACCTGACATAGGTACTGGGAGCTAAGCTGCAGTCCTCTGTAAGAGTAGTATTCACCCTCGTTTTTATTTTATCCGTTCATCCATTCATCTGTCTGTCTATCCATCCATCCATCTATCCATCCATCCATCCATCCATCCATCCATCCATCCATCCATCCATCCACCCACCCACCCACCCACCCACCCACCCATCCATCCATCCATCCATCCATCCATCCATGCAGGCAAGGTGAAAATTTCAGCAATTGCTGGGCAAAGGGAGCTGAAGGAGAGGAAGAGAGAAAGCCATGCTGTTTGTAAGCAGCTGCATTCTGGACCCATAGTCACATGGAGAAGCCGACCTGGGTGGCTTCAGAGAAAAAGAACCAGAAAGCCCAAAGCATCCAGGAAAAAAGTTGCCAAGACTTTGGTCCATATTCAAAAGAAAAAGAAATTAAACTAGAGGGAAAAACTATGCTTTTCTTAGTAGCTTGGAGACCAGGGGTTTCCACAGTGCCACGTGGTGGGTGCACTGTGAGCAAATGCCAGCCCCCACCTTTTTATTATTTTCCATCTAAAGTTTTATTTGTGTGTGTGTGTGTGTGTGTGTGTGTGTGTGTGTGTGTGTGTGTGATGGCATGCTTGTGGAGGTCAGAGAACAACTTGCTGGACTCAACTTTCTACTTTAATTTTGTGTGTCCTAGGCATGGAACTCATGTCATTAAGCTTCACGACACGTGCCATTACCCACTGAGTCATCATGCTTATCTTCAAAGAATTGTTTTCAGATAAATGTTTTTGTGATTTATTATTCGTTAATGTTTTATTTATACACCCACTTCATATATTTGTATGCCGGAGTTGTGTAAAACTTCTTGGGTGAGTGAAAAATCTTTAACAATGTCTTAACTAGAGGAAAATTTTTAGGGTGTAGTATTGCAGAGATCAGCAAGCTGTGAAAGTCCCTATCTTCACTTTGATCTGGACCCCAGCTAGGGCTGGGGGAAATGGTAGGGTGCTCTTGGCATGTCTGGAGTAGAGCCATGCATTTGTAAGATAGTTGACCATGTTTCCAGGAGCCAGTGTACTGTTTCTTTGGACGTTAGAAAAGGAGATTTAGACATAGTGTTACATTGAAATTAGCTCAAGAATGTGGAGGAAATCATGGCTGGTGATATTGACATGGTTCTCTCTATACCTCACTGCTGAGACACATGTGCATCCTCAGGGCCATCCTTACTCCCTTTCTATAAAACTGCATATCTTGTCAACACTGATGTTCAACAAGACTTGAACTTACCTCCAGCATTTAGAAAGAAGGTAGGTTATAAATCATCCTGAAACCATTGAGCTTCTTCCCCACTATGCCCTCAAAAGTTGTGCGGATTTAACTAGACCCATATCTCATAGGGAGCTCTTGGGCTGAAACATTACTGAAGTCCACATCAGGATTATGACAGCCTGTGAGAAAGAATTTTCAGTGAACTTGCATCTTGTCTTATCATCCAAGAAATACTGGGATCATGAAGGAATGCAGGTTGCAGTGGATCAAGAGATTGGGTTTCCTCTGGTTCATGCTTTTTTCATTTTGGGTTACTTTCAATGGCCCAGGCTTACATAAGGGGTGTAGTATGATATTGTGGGTTGGGGCAGACTCTAGATTAGGTATACTTTGGGAAGAGACAGGCCCTGGGAAATAGCCATGGTGAATGAGCACCAAATGCTCGGGAGCAATGGTGCCAGTATTGGTGAGCTGTCAGCAAGCATGAGACTATGGAGCTAAGAGCAGTGCAGGTCTGTGGAAGATATCCTGACAGGCTGGTTTGCAGAGAGACAATAAATCCAGCTCCTGTGGTTCTTGAAGGTCAATAAACATATGGTTGTCATTAAGAACACCTCCCCCACACTGTTTCTCACATTGGCTTATTTATAACTCCTCATCATCTCTACAGCAACATCACATGGCTTTGTTATATAGATGTTACTAAAATCATCCTTGAGCTTTTAGTCATTAATATAATATGTAAGATACAAACTGAAGCTGAAAAACAACTATTAATAGCTACATCAATTGAACCAGAACTCTGTTTTCCTAAGTTAAATTTTTTTGTTTTATTTTAATTGTGTGTGTGTGTGTGTGTGTATGTATGTATACGTGTGTACACATGAGTCCAGAAGAGGGTATAGGAGTCCCTGGATCTGGATTCAAGGGTAGTTGTGAGCTGCTTGACTTGTGTGCTGAGGACTGAGCTTGGGACCTCTGGAGGAACAGAAAGTGCTCTTAACTGCAGAGCCATCTCACTAGCCCCGATTCTTCTAAGTCTTACATTTTGATATAATTTCATACTTATAGACATTACAAGGATGACATGGTGAACCCTAGTCTGTCTTTACTCTGTCATTTGTTTTGTGATGATCAGGTATTCTTA
This sequence comes from Micromys minutus, assembly GCF_963924665.1. Taxonomy (NCBI): domain Eukaryota; kingdom Metazoa; phylum Chordata; class Mammalia; order Rodentia; family Muridae; genus Micromys; species Micromys minutus. The sequence continues at coordinate 39,340,293 of NC_137973.1, forward strand.
AAGATCAAGAATAGTATCCAAGCCATGAGGCCATTCTGCAATCACAGGAACCTGGAGAGACAAGTGAGGGGCAGCTGGTACAATAGCTGAGTGTATGATAACCCTCTCTACCTCCTCATTTCCTGACTGATGACTAGGGAGATTCACAGCTTGATTATGAGGGTTGAAGTCTGAGGTTTAGGTTCAATGCCTGGATGTCTTAATTCATTTATTTGTTTACAGTATTGAGGACTGAACCCAGGGCTATGTTCACATGCAGCAAATGTTCTGCCATGGAGGTACATCCCCCACCTTAATTCAGAGGATGTAATTAGCTATACAGAACAGTTAGCATTCTGAAATGGTGGGTCTTAGTAATGATTAGAATACAGGGAGGATTACCTGTTGAGATTGAGGTTAGAACCAGAAGCCTGGGTCAACTTGGCATGGCAGGTGAGACTGGAGATTTAACCTACTGTTGCTGTTAGGGAGCTCACAGGCCTGGAGCCCTGGCAGAACTCATGTTTCCTTGGAGACCATGTAGGGAAGGACCTGGTAAGAAGTTCTGCATGAGAACCTAAGCCCCTCTGGCCAAACTCTAGGGTTCAGAGATCTTGAATACTGAGTAAAGGTGATGTCTACAGGATGAATGTAGGCTCCTGGGAGGATGAATGGGAAATTTGAGATGCTGGAAGCACTCTTACATAGTAAGTTCAAAGCATAGAAAGTGTCTCTCTTCTCTATGGATTCCAAACAGACTTTACTAAAATGTAATTAAGTTCCAATTCCCTGGAAATCAATCATGCTCCTAGGAACGAATATCTTGACTTGGTGATTAGATGTGAAGGGAGCCAGGGCAGTTATTCCCTGATGAGAGAAACTTAGTTTAGAGGTCCAAGTGCTTAGAGTGTTTGTGGGGTGGGGGGTGATGAAGCAGTCCCTAGGGACTAAGTGTAATTACATATCACCTGTTTTTTTTTGGTATGAAGGTCCATATGTGCTATGAAGTCCACCTCCTGATCTATTCTTGAGTCTCAGGAGATTTCCACCATATTGAAGGAGAAGGGAGATGAAATGACGACTGAGTGCAGAACTCAATCAGCCCATCACTGTTTAGTCTACTGTCTTCCTGACAGCACCAAAGAGAGGACAAGTGGGAAGATAAGATAGCTCGCCAGCTGGATGCTGTGATTCATGCCTGGAATCCCAGAATTCAGGACAATGCGACAGGGTATAAGCTTGAGAGCTACATAGTGAGATCCTGTCTCAAAATACCACAAAACAAAAAGACAGCTTGTCAGTTAACCAGCTTTGCCTAGATGCCCCTAAGGACCTGGTCCTGCCTGGACATACTCCTAGTTTGAAGGTCTTTGACTTGCTTTTCCTGGAAGAAGACAACACTGGACAGGGATACAGGGTCCTGGGGTTCAGCTACATAAGCAAGCAGCAGAATGTTAGCAACTGGTAAGACTAGGGGAAAGAGAGGTGAGTATCTTATTCGATACTCATTCGCAGAGCAGACACTGCATAAAGAAATCTATAAGGCCTCTGCCACCTCTTCCTAGTTCTCTACTGCGTGGGAGGATGGGTTGGTGGTTGGGAGCCAGGGAAAGGGAAAAGAGAAATGGGAGAGCCTGTGTACAGGGAAAGGGCTGGGTGCAGGGAGGAGGGACAATAGATGGAGACTATAGATGAAGACTCTTAACACTCAGTCTGCTGACCACGTAGTACTAGCTCAGCAGCTGAGGATCTTGGAGGACTGGGAGGACAGTAGGGGATGATAATGATGACTTGTCATTTGAATACTGATTAGTCCAGCACCAGGTTTCTTCCAAACTAGACAGACAGGCTCAGTGTCATTCAGACAGACTCAGCTGATTCAGCTGCCACCTGCCTCCAGTTGGTCCTGTGAGGATCAGGATAGACTGAGGGGAGAAGGGTGGAGCAGAAATGAGGGAAGAAGGAAGAGAGGAAGGGAAGACGAGAAAAAAGCCTTCTAGAAGAATTTGCCTCTGTTTTTCCCCCCTGGGAGGTCTAGTACAACTCCAAGTTGGCTCAAAAGCATGCTGAGTGTATACGTCTAAATGGCCAGTGGCAGGGTAGCCTAGGGCAGGAAAAGGAACAGGGCTTTAGGTAGCTACTGAGCAGTATCAGGGGGAGCATCTGCCTCAAGGTTTGGTGGGTATGAGAAGTGAGAATATGGAAGATAGTCCCAAAGGGTGTGTACAAAAGCACCAGGAAACAGGTCAAAGGCTACACACACACACACACACACACACACACTGGGGGAAGGAACATTACTCCAGCTTTCTGCCTGGCTGCTACCTTAAAGACTGTCCTTCAGAGTCCCTCTCTCTCCTAGTTGGCATCATTCATTGGGGCAAGAGCTTCTACTTCTGGCTGTTTTGCAGTTTCCAACCAAATTTTGAGCGGAACACTTCTTCCTTAACAGGTAAAGTGACTGACTAACCCTGGGGAGTGGCTAGAATCAAACACCTCATTCTATTTCTCATTGCTTCGATGAAATACCCCAACAAAAGCAATTTTAACAGAGAAAGATCTTTATTTTAGTTCACATTTCCAGGTTAGTCCATCACAGCAATACCATAGCATTCTAGGTGGCAGTAACTTAGTCAAATCCACAGACAACCAGAGAGAAAATAAATGCACACATCCTGTAATCAGTTGCGTTCTCTACTTTTATACAGTTCAGAATTTTCTGTCTAGGGAACTGTGCCACCCACAGTGGGCAGATCTTCACACCTCAACCAAGATAATGAAGACAATCCCTTGCCCCACCCCCCAGACATGGCCACAGCTTAATAAGATATAGACAAACTTTCACTGAGAGTCTAATTCTAATTTTAGACAGTGTCAAGTTGACTAAAATTACCCCAGATCATCCATTTACTTTGGTAACTTAAGGTCATTTCTTGAAGACTCATCTCAGTCTTTAAAAATGGAGACAACATAATACTTCCCTCATAAAGCTAGCATGAGGATTCAAGGTGGATCAACTAGCAGTGCCTGGTTTGAAATACCAAGCTGTGACTGTTAATGTGGTTCAGTGTTAACAATGTAATTTCACTTTGATCTGGGCTGTTTCTCAGAGGCAGGGGGATGAATATCTGAGAAGCACTCTGAATCTTTGGGCCTGAGTAATTCTTTCAGTGCCTTCAAATTGGACTTTTTACTCTGGTGAGTATGCCTTTCCTTCTACTTCGTCATCTCTCAGACCTCATCTGAGTAGGCCAAGGGTTTCTCCTCTCCTCTCCCACCATGCATGGCTCCTTCGCTCAGGAGCCGACCCCCTGCAATCAGTACTTTTTTTAGGTCCACGTAGACTGCTCTCTGACTCAGTACATCTGCTGAGTGGGGCAGCTGTTTTTCTTTCTCTGACCATCCTGTTAATGGCGCATTTTTCTGTGACTCATAATTACCATATTCCATTATATAGGACTGATCAGACTGGATGGTGACCCTAGTTGATCAGCACACCACAGCTAATATCAGCACACACACTAATGTCCAGTGAATCCTGACCCTTATTATAGGCATGGTTACCTTTCCCCACGAAACCTGGCATTGTCCCTCTTCCTGGAGGCCTACAGGGAACTGTTCACAGTTTATAGGTCCGGAAGGCCTTCCCTGAATTCCACAGGACAGACAGCAGCACAGGCTGCTGGAGATGAGCCACCCAGCTTGCTAAGCGCTGGCTGTGACAAACATGTTCCAGAATGTGTTTGCATTCACTGAATGCCTCCCATGTGACCATGGATGATTGCATTCACCCCATAATGGTCTAGTAATAGTGATAACTGCTTCTTACCCCTAATATACAGATGCAGAACTGAGGCTGCATGAGGCTAACTGGTCTACTCATGTTATAGGCGACTGAGCTGGAATTTGAATTTGAGAGTTGGGTTGTGAAACTTGTGTTCTTAGCTGTCTCTCCTTGGTGAGTACATGGAAAGTAGAAAAGTCCAACAGTTTTCCTTCTTCCTTCCTTCTCCTGGAGAGTATTTTTATCTACCAATACCATCCAGACAGCTCATGCATTGCAGTGCAGGGTGCTCAAACCTTGGTTGTTTTGCAATAAACAGAAGGTTACAGATTCCCCTAGCTTTCCAGATAAACCCTGAAGACAATTAAATACAGAAACAAAGAATGTCGAGGGGAAAATAATCTTGCCTCATGAAACCCAATAGAAATCTCTTTGAAGTATTTGTTGTTTTTGGATTATCCATGAGTGTGGATAACCAGAAGAGTTGGCTGTATTATTATGCACACAACTTAATCTGCACCCTCCAAAAACGTCTGCAGTACAAGTTTGGACAACAAATTAGTTTCAGATGAGGGACTCTTGCTCCTCCTTGAAAAACATTCTTCATTTCAAATTATCCTCATTGCCAGCCATTGGTGCTGACAAGAAGACAGAGAATTAAATTGTTGATACAATCCTGGCCCCCGGCTGCCTTCCGCTTGCTCATCACAGATTCTCTTTGTGTCTTCTCCTTCAGGGGATGTCCTGAACAGGGAGGAGGAGCTGGGAGCATTATGGCGGCTTCAAAGCTTTGCCCAAGCTTTCTTTTCATCCTCCTGGAGGCGTTTGCTCTTTGATAAGCCTTTGGATGATTCTGGAAAAGGGGCCAGCTCAGAGGAGCCTCAGAGCAACTGGGAAAAGACCAGAAGTTTCTGCTCAGGAAAGAGCATCCTGTCAGGAGACCACCCAGATGGGAAGGGCCACATGCCCCCTAGCCCCCTGTTCTCTGGCAGCCATTGTGGAGTAAAGATGTTTCACTAGAGAACCATCCAGGCAAAGATGTAGCAGGCTGTGTTGCAGAGCTAGAGGGAGTTAGTTACCCTGCAGGGCCAGTTTCTTTTGCTTAACTGAGCCTTGTTACTGTGGCTGCCACTTTCCCACCGTCATATGGCATCCTTGAGGTATCTGAACTCTGACCCATTTTATATTCTGGTCTATGACTTGGTTGACCTCTGTCATCCTGTCTCTGTCTGGGTCCAGCTCCAGGTCGAATTTACATCCCCCTTTTCTGGACTGTTCTCTTAACACCAAGTGCCACAGTGCAGGTGGCAGATGGATCTCAACTTTCTGTAGGGAAAAAAATCGTATCAGAAACTTGACAAGGTGGTGTCAAAGGAAAATAGAATTGGCTGTCTGGATATCACGTGTGGGCTGTGGTTGTTTTGAGACAACCACATTTGGTAGAAAAATCAAATTAGAACATATGAAGAAGAAAGGGTACTCTAGTGGCACATGACAGATGACCTTCCTTCGAACATGAGGCACTCAACAATTCTGCCCCTTAAGAATATGCTTTTGTTCTTTACGCAGTAGCAAACAGAAAGGTAGTTCTTAATGCTCAGCAGGCTGTTATCCTAATGGCTTTTGCCTCACATTTATTTGCTTCATATAACACCAGTCCCTACAACAAACCTCTGAGGTGGGTGCAATCATCTTTTCTAATTTAAAGATGGGGAAAGGGAACAGCTCAGTCAAGGTCTTAGGGTAAGTAAGAGGCAGATGGGCTCTGAACTTGAATGGCCTGGCTCTGAAGTCTATGCTCTAAACCAAGTTCTCATAGGCTCCTTGTTGTCCCAGCTTTGTATTGTTCTGTGCACAAACTCTTTGCTTTTGGACATCATCCCCCCTCAAGGTGTCTTGCTTGTTATGCTATGATCTGCTGCCCTGGGGACAGCTATTAACTTGATGATGGAGCTATGCCTTTGGCTTCTTAACTGTGAGATGTGTTGCATCTTGCAAAGACCAGATATGCTTATTTGTTTATTCATTTACTTCTTCAGTGTGTGTGTGGTAGGTGTACTTCCTGTAGCATGCATATGGAGGTCAGAGGACAACTTGTAGGAATCTGTTCCCTCCTTCCACCCTGTGGTTTCAGGTTGTCAGGGCTTGGGGTGAGTGCTTCCACCTACTGAGCCATGTCATCAGTCCCATTAGTATCTCTGCATCTTCTACCTCCTCCCCTGAGGAGCACTGGCCCATTAGATAGATTCACTCTGACTGTACGTTCTGTTCTGAAACCAGCCTGAATGTGAGAGGTATGGAAACCATACAGTGAACATTAAGGAAGTCTTCCTTCTGTGCATATCCTTCATTCAACTCTGCATTTATCCAGAAAACAAGAAAAATTGAGGACACAGGGCAGCTTGGAACAGAAAAGGCACTGCATTTATGGCAGATTGAAAAGGTTAAGGTAGGGTTTTGTCTTTAAGAAGGGGCTGAGTGTGCTGAGGATGATGGTCACTGGGTCACTCATTTCTCCCCAGAATCTTCAGTAATAACTCATTTCCCTGTCTCAATGGCTGTATGTAAAACGTGCCCTACTTACTAGTGATCTCCTGTACCCCATTATCTCACTGAATCCAGGTTCAAATCCCACTTCTGCCTCTTACTTACTCCATGACCTTGACCAAGCTGCGTAGCCCTTTATAAACTGGGGATGATAATTGTGTCTACCTCAGAGCTTTGCTCTGAAGACTAAAACCATCATATAAGAGGTAGGGTTCCCGCTGTGCTCTAGCCAGCTGCTCTCTTTGCTCTCCACTGTGCAGGCATGTTTCCACCTGTCTGCACGGGCTGCTAAGGTTGCCTGAGATGCTCTTCCTTCAACCACCTGCATCGCTTACTCCCTTGCTTCCTGAGCTCTGCTCAGATGCCTCCTTGTCTTCTCTGCCCGCCACTTCCAGCTTAACAATGTACCACCTGGCCCTCTTGCTGCCTTCTGCCTATATTTTCCTTGCCACTATCGCTACACAGCATATTATGTACGTTACCTACTCATCTTGCTTTTTATTTCTTCCCCACACTGTTTCCAACAGAGCGCTCTGTCATTCACCAGCTCCACAGCCTTGTTTTGTGTGTGGCAGCATTGCTGGTGCCTGACTACAGTAGATGCTCTTTAAAATGCTTTTTTAGGAACTCCCCTTGTTGCACTGTTGGTGTTTGGATACAAGCTAAAAGTTCTCTCTCTCATTAGTGCAAAGTCACTCTATAAGCATGTGAACCATATATGGAAGTGGACACCAAGTCCTAAAGACATCACCAGAGTCTCTGGATCCCCTCTGTTCTGCTCTGGGTTCCCAGGCCCCCTTGAGCCTCTTTGCTTTAGCTGGTTTGAATTTGGGTTAACCACTTGCAGAATGAGTGCTAGACAAGAAACCCTATGATGAGTCAGCCAAGGGACAGAGGTGAAGCCCATGGTTAGCACCAGAGGTGTGCTTGTGCCCATTCTCTTGTGTGCTCTCATCCCCGAGGACCTTACTAAGAGCAGAAACAAGTTTCCCCACCTTACCCATCCCTGTGTTACAGACCTACTGAAGCAGACCTTCCCACCCGAGAGTGAAGGCTCACTAGAAAGAGAAGTAGGTCTGGCAGTCCCATCTGGATCTAGCCTCTTGGGCCTTTCCGCATCCCTGGGTACTCTGACAGTGGTGTCTAAAATTATGGGGTCTACCGTTTACATGACCTTGGGCAGCTCATTGTGTTCTCACCTGTAGAGGGCTGGAACTCCCAGAGTTCCTTTTGTCATGCTATCCAGTGGAAGCTGTAGGGCTTTGTGGTTTGGTTTGCGCCTCCCAAGTCAGTCACCTGAATCCAACTCTACTGCTTGCTGTTATGTGTAATCTCTGAGCCTCAGTTTCTTCCAGCTGAAAGGGGACACATAGTAAACAGCACCTTCTTCAGGGAGTTGTTTGAAGGTTGAATAAGGGCACAGAAGTCTCAGGACTAAGACAGCTACTTATCAAGTTCTCCGAAATACTAGCCATCATTATTTCTGGACCCTGCGGTGATGTCTGTTCCATCTCTCAGGCAGATCTCTGAGAGCATGAGCACTCTAGTCTCCTCTTTGTAGTGACTGGAAGTAGCAGGTAGCGCCCCAAGAGCTGTGACTAGGTGTCCTTGCCATGCTGTTGAAGGCTGAGGTTGGCATCACTGCCATCATTTGGACAGTTTTTGCTTGGGCTAGCGCATTCGCACCAACCATATATCTTATCACTGTCATAAATCTTTATGCTTATGGACGTGCCTAAACTTACGGGTTGAAATAACATAATTTACATGCTCTTAAGTATGCAGATTGGCTTAATCTGTTCAGTAAATTCACCACCAGTCCTGTGTAGCCAGCCTCTCCCTTCAGGCCCTCGGCCTAATTTGAATATCACACTTTATTTTGTGGGGGCCAGCGAAAGAGGCTTGGATCAGAAGCAACTCCTCTGGGTAGGTACCTTGTCTTCTATCTGTGTTCATAGCCTTCCTTGTACACTGTTTTCCCTGCAGAGGTCTGTGTACTTCCCACAGACCTGAAGTCAAGGTGGAGAAGCATCCCCCACCCCCAAGGCTCCAGTTGAGCTTTCTGTATTTGCTGTGTTCCAAAGGAAGTAAGGCCAGTGGATGCCTGGCAGCACTAACTGTACAGAAGGAAAAGAAGATAACACAAGATATGGGCATGTGGCTCAGACTCACTAGGGACCCTGAGACGGACAGACAGACAGACAGACAGACAGACAGACAGACACACACACACACACACACACACACACACAGTGTATTTATAAATGTGCATGCATAAAATATGTCCCCCCCTCTCTGTATACATGTGTCTATGTAGACACTGAGGCCAAAGGAGGGCATCTGCCATTCTCCTTTCTAAAAATTTGTTTTATTATTTTATGTTTATGAATGTTTGGTCTTCATGTATGTCTGTGCTCCATGCATATGCCTGGTACCTATGGAGGTCAGATGAGGATGCCAGATCCACCAGGACTAGACTTACAGGTAGTTTTAAACCACCACGTGGAATCTGGAAGCCCCAGGTCCTTTGCAAGAGCAACCAGTGCTCTTAAACAATGACCCAACTCTTCAGCTCCAGGGGTCCTTTTTTGAAGCAAAATCTCTCTCTAAACCTGGGGCTCAATTTTCAGGGCTAGTCTATAAAATTGCCCCCAGCTCAGACCTTACAGGTGTGCACCTGATTGTCACATGGTGGCTAGAACCTAAATTCTTGTCCTCTTGTGCAGCAATCACTCCTACCGACTGAGCCTTGCTCCTACCCATGGGAAGTAGTTTTAAAGATGACTCACAATTCAGGGACCTGGGAAGCTTACTCTCTCTTTGCTGCCAGAGAATTCGCACAGGAGCAGATCAGGAGCCTTGAGAACATCTGTCAGCCATTGGTATCAGAACTGTGGAGCAGGGAGTTGGCTATGTTTGACTGGAATTGAGGGTTACAGTTTTTTTTAAACTGTTTTGAATAAGAGATTGTAGACAAAGAATAAGAGATGTAGAAGGTCCAGGCCTCCACACATCCCTGGTCATTGTGGCCTAAAGAGGTCACTCCTAGAAGATGAGTGGAACTGCTCTCTGGAACAAGGACCAGACTCTTTGTCATAATGCTCTTGCTAGTGCTCAGACCTTGCAGAGTCAGGTTCTGTGATTCGCTCTGGTATTATGATCACCAGAGACATCTAATAACCCCTATTTCTCAGTTCTTCCTGTTCTCATTCAGCTGCACAGGGATGGAGCTTGTAGGAAGCAGTTGTAAATGATCTTCAAATGAAAATCTTGAAATCATTGGGTCTTGAAGCCCATCTAGAGGTTGAAGTTATTATTCCAGGCTCTTGCTTTAGCTAATCTCCTGTGCCTCACTCCTTGTGAGGAGACACAGGAGCAGGGGAGGGGCAAAGTTGGTTGCTGAGTTCCAGGGCAGTGAGTGATCCTGACTCAAAAATTCAGGTGTACAGATCCCAGAGAATGGTACAAAGTTGTCTTTTGTTCTCTCTCTCTCTCTCTCTCTCTCTCTCTCTCTCTCTCTCTCTCTCTCTCTCTTTCTCTCTCTTTCTTCTTCTTCTTCTTCTTCTTCTTCTTCTTCTTCTTCTTCTTCTTCTTCTTCTTCTTCTTCTTCTTCTTCTTCTTCTTCTTCTTCTACTTCTTCTTCTTCTTCTTCTTCTTCTCTCCCCACTCCCTTCCTCACTTTCTCATTAAGGTAGAGGTTGAAGTCTTAGACAACTATATTTTAAAAAAATCTTGCTAATTAATGGGAAAGCTGAAAGCAAAGATTGGCACAACTTTCTGTTTAGCAGTGGTAAATTAACAATGACCACATAGAATATGATGCAGTCAAGGCTTTGTACACAGTGTCATAACTTGCAAAAAGCCTTATTTCTTAAAATAAAGTATTTATTTGATTTTTTTCAAGTTAAAAATACCACCATGCTAAATTGTATCTGGATTATGAGATTATGAGTGTGACTGTAAAATTATGTGTGCATATAAAGGACTGAGGTGGAACAAAGAAATACTCAATGTGTTAGATGATAGGCCAGGGGGCTTCTTGTTTTAAATTGCCTTTAAAAATGTTGTTTGGGTGTTTATGTAGTAACTAAAGGAAATGCAAGCAAACAGTCTAAACCAACAGTCAGGTCCTGGCCTCCTCAGGAAAGGGTTTTATGTCTTCCCAGAAATCTGTGTAGCCCAGAGAGAAACCCCTGGACCCACTAGGGAAGCTTTTCTTTGTTTTATTAAGTACCTGACATATGCCAGCACTCCACTCTCTGTTGAGCTAGGGCTGGAGCAGGCAGCACGTTAATCACTCACAGCCCTGGAGACGCTCATGGTCAGGTGGCAGAGATTGGCATGTAGGCAAACATTGGCAGGGAGTGTAGGACAGAGTCATGAGCGTGGTAATAAGGCACAGCCCAGCTTCTGGGCAAGCTCACATAAATCTGCTCCCGTGGAACTTGGGAAGGTGAAAATAGGAGTTGATGTTGATCTTAGTCTTGAAGGAAGATAAGAGTTTGTCATGTAGTAAAGGAGATGGTGGTGGGGTAAGTCAATACTTTAAAGAGTTTGTGAAGACAAGGAACCTTATAAGGTACGGGATATTTAGGTAATGGTGAGTGTTTCTATTTGGATGGACTATACTAATTTATTAATCTATTCATCCAGAAATAACTGTGTATTCATTGTGTAGCAGATGTTGAGATGGATGGAAGTTATGAACCTCTGTCTGTCATGCATGCTGAGTATGATAATAGCGGACACGTACTGAATGCCAACTTCATGCAGTAGCTTGCTAATTCTTCCCAACTACAATGCAGGAGAGTGTTCTTATTCTCGTCTATTAATGAAACTGAAGCTTTGGTTCAAAGACTTGTTTGCAGTTGAATTACACTTCAGTTCAGCAGTGGAGACCCCAGTGCCTGTAGTCTGGTCAGAAGGGTGGCAGTGTGAGGTGGTATTGTCTACAGAGAGAAGGGAGCTGAGCAGGGCCTCAGAGGTGGTCAAGGAGACATCAGCCAAGTTCTGGGGTCCAGTATGCATTAGGCATGGGGAAGTGAGCATGCGGGGAAACAATAAAGGGACTTAGGATGCTGTGGATAATGGAGCCAAGCCAGTGGGGCTGGTTGGGGCCAGTTTAGGAAAGCCATGGGTCCTCTGTCAGGGAGCTGAGACTTCATTCTGTAAACAGTGGTGAGCTCACCAGCATTTCTGGTCTGTTTATAACCAGGAGGCTGAGTCACTTGGACAATGACTCAGCCATGCTCAATGTGAACTCTCAGTGATTTGAGATAATGAGAAGCATGGTGCTGATGATCTAAAAATAATGGACAACTGGAAACATCACCACCCTGCTAGGGGACACAGCCTGTTGTGGTGTTCTGCTTAGTTAATTCTAGGTCCTTGACTTCAGCACGTTTTATCTGTTTGCTATGAGTGTACCTGTATATGTGTGTATGTTCATGCATGTGCACTGTGCACATGGATGTGAAGTCCAGTGAAAAACTTTGCTTGCTATTCCTCAGGTACTATCTACCCTATTTTTTTTGGGGGGGGGGGATAAGGTTTTCCATTGGCTTTGAACTTTCCAAGAAGGTCAGACTGTCTAGTGAGCCACAATGATCCACCTGTGTCTACCTTTCTGGCACTGAGATTATGCCAAGTGCATATATAGATAATAAGAAAATCCCATCATTTCTGGGGACTGAATTCAGCCCCTAGAGTTTGTAAGACAGCACTTTGAACCATTGCTGCAAACCCCGAGGGGAGTTCCTGAGTGACATCAGGCCAGTCTACACTGCATGGCGGGGATGGCAGGATGAAAAAGAAGTTAGCTCACAAAATCTCTAAGCTACACTACCAAAAAAGGTAGCTGTGAGCTCTCAGGCCCCCAGGGGCTGGGGTTGCTGGGATGGCTGGAGCTGAGAGAAACTTGGAGGTTTTAGTGAAGCACTGGCTTCAGAGGAAGGGTAGAGGGTGATTAATGTGGCAGGCTGTACGGAGCAGCCAATTGAAAAAGCTATAAAAGCCAGAACAGCTCAGGAAGCATTGACCCTGAAGCCCGAGTGTCTGCAAGAGGGGATCATTTCCTCCACTTTTTATTACAGCCATGCAGGGACGGTCTGTGAATAGAATCCTGGGGAGCTGTCAAGTCTGAATATGGGTGACTGTGAGGAGAGGGGTTTTGATCTTTCCTCTAAGAAAGTTGACATGGGCCCATGAATTTCTTTGAGTTACTTCTAACCTACCACTGTTAGCACCTCCAATAGTTAAGAGAGAGTTGTTGTTTAAATTGGTAAAGGAACCTATAAATAACTGCAAAACCCAGAACCAGCTCTACCACCCTCTGTGCCAGACACAGAGGACCAGCGGCTTGAGGTCAAAACCCAGCTCTGTCACTAACTTGGGCAAAACACGCCATCCAATGCTCTCGATTCCATCCTGTGACACTCGGGAATTGGACTGCACGGTCTCTAACCCCATGCCCTCCGCTGGCTGATGTTTGGGGATGTTTTCTTACTGCTACAGAAATCAAAGATCATTGATGAGAGAGATGGAAAAGGGACGGGCTTGTTCATAACATAGCCAGGTTCAGAGAGCTGCTGGGCACTGAGGGAGGTATGTGGAGGGTTCTTCACTTACTGCAAAGCATTAGAAGGTGTCTTGTCTAGGGGGAAATTTAACTCCAGAATGAAAATGTGGGTGGTTTCTCTGCTTTCTACTACCACCACGAACTGATCGAAGCAATGCTGGTAATGGAATTCTGCCCCTCATCCCCCATGAAGAATCCCAGCTCCGTGTATGAGTCTTTGTTTTAGGTTTTCTTCTAAAACACTACTTTTCTTATTTCTGTGACAAAGTCACTAAGTTGAGTGAGTAGAGTCCATCAGGACAGGGACAACATGAGACAGCAGTTACATTGTGTCCACATAAGGAAGCAGAGAGGTGAATGTTAGTTGCCTGTTGCTTCCTCCTTTTTTTTTTGATTCATTCTGGCACTCCAAACCATGAGATGGTACCCACTCAGGGTGCATCTTCTTTGTCCCCAAATCTCTGGAAATGTCCCCAAAGACAGGCCTAGGGGCTTTGTGTCTTCGGTGATTTGTAATTCTGTGAAGCTGTAGTCAAGACTAACTGTCACAGGTGTCAACTCATTGCCACCTCTTGACCTTGCTGTGTCTCCAGTAAAGGAGAGTGATGACTTGTCAGCATTGTTTCCATAGCGACTAGGACATGACAACAGATGATGTTAGGCAGAGGCAACAACCATGCAGAGATCAGAACATGGGGTGAGATGTGTGGATGTTCCAATAGGCTATGCGATTTAGAGAGTCTTGAACACATGGCCTGAGGTCAGGCTGTGATGCTACTCAAAGGCCCAGCTCAGGTTGGACATGCTGCCTGACAGCAGTCCCTGCCCTTCAGGTCAGGTTCACGCTCTCTCCACCTTCATCCTCCTTGGCTGTTTTGTATCACTGGTGCAGTTTCTTAGAAATGATATCCATTCCCCTCCGGTCATAGTAGCTAACATCCATGGTCTGGATTTTCTCTTCACCCTGTCTTGGTTTCTAGGAGTTCTGGCATCCTCTGGGGCACAAAGCTCTGCATTGGTGTCTTTATTACAAGCTTAGTCCCTTTGGCTCTCAGACACATGTCTGAGGTCATCTGTAGCAGGCTCCCCAACTTACAGAAGAACAGTTCCTGGACATTCTTTTCGGGTGGGATGGGTTGCTCTGAAGCATAGCAGAGGGCCTTCTAGGAAAATGGGGTGAGGTGGAGCAAGAGGGTACAAACTCCAGGCTTTCAGAGTTAGTCACATTCTGTAGGGCTTGGGGTATTCCTTTTCCTCTCTCTCTCTCAGCTCCCCTTTCCTCCTCTACTAAAATTTTCATTTAAAAATATTCTTTTATTAATAAGTCTATGGGTATTTTTCCTGGATGTATGTCTATACACTATTTATGGGTCTAGAGTCCAGAGAGGTTAGAAGAGGGTACTGGATCCCCTGAGACTGAAGTGATATTACTAATGCCTGTGAGCTGCCATGAGGGTGCTACATATTGAACCCTGGTCCTCTAGAAGAGTAGCCATTGCTCTTAAGCCCTGAACCAACTCTCTAGCCCTCTTTAATGTTTAAACTTACATGTATCTCTCTGTCTCTTAATTCCTCCATTACTTCCTCTGTCTCCCTCAGTTCTCCCAAGGTGTGTGTGTGTGTGTGTGTGTGTGTGTGTGTGTGTGTGTGTGTGCACGTACATACACATGCCAAAGATGCACATCACATGGAAGTCAGATGATAGCTTGCAGGAGTTAGTTCTCCCTTTCTACCATGTAGATTCTCAGGGATCAAACTCAGGTTGTGAGAAATGGTTATAACTCATGTCTGTTCTTGATAAATCATCTCTTTGGCTTTCTCCCCTCCCCTCTCTCCTTCTTTCCTTCTTTTGCAATTCCAGAGAGTTCAGTTAGGAGTAACTGAAGAATTGACAATGATGTAGACCAAGCCATAAGGGCCGAGAGCTGGATTTTACACTTTTTCCAGTTTGCTATTCTCTCTTGATCCACATGCCAGACACATATTCCCTCCTGCACACTTAGCCCCTAATTGTTATCCTAAGATGATTTATCTACTCTGACAGGAAGAGAGAAGGAGGGTGGCTTCCACCAGTTTGTCTTTTTCTTTCACTTTTCCCCTCCTGATTGTTAGAACCACACATTCTTTTGAGGGAACACACAGAAAAAGGAAGATTTTAGGCAGAAATAAATACTTCCTGTAAATCTCATTTAGAAATGATCTCTGTCAACTCATGGTTGTAATTTTCTGGAATTACTGTAGGGTTCTGTCTTTAAGGGCTTGCTCTGTTGGGTTTAAGCTTTTACTTGAGCTCTCTATGACTCCAGTCTCCATAAGCCCAGGCAGGTGTTGTACCCATGTGAGGCCCTGACTTTGTCTACTGGAAGCTAGGATAGTTCCCTGTCAGCCTGGCTATTGTGCTGGTGTTTTCTGTCTGTTGTCCCTGGAGTTCTGTTGTTCCACTTTCTGTTGAAATCCTTGTTGTTGGCTCACAGCAAGGATGCATCCCATTTACACACACTTATTAATTTATTCACACAGTTGTTTCAAACACACTTTAATGCTGTTCTTTTCACAGTGAGTGCTGGGTTATTGCCCCACATGCCCCACTACACTCTAATGAATATTGGTCTTTTTATCTTAGGCTCAGGAAGCAACATCCCTGCTCTAGGGTTGGGATTCTTTGTTTCCTTGTGTGGACTACTATTCTCTCACAGTAAAAGTGAGAGGAAGAGTCTCTCTCTCCTAGCCCAGGCGATGAGGGAGTTGGTCTGTCATGTCATTTACCTAATCAGGTCTGACCATCTCATAGTTTGAAGCTCAAGGGAGCCTCTCCAAGATTCACAAGGAGCTCTGATGTTACTTATGGTGACAAAGCCTCTGAGATCTGGCTTTCAGCCATGCATTTTTGTTGTTCCTAGACTGCCATAGGGTAGTAAGTATATCAGTAGAGATGCTGTCCTTCCTGCATGGTCCCTGAGGAGTGACTTGGATTGTTCTTGCTAACTATCCCGGGTATTGGCTTGTTTCTCAGCACAGTTCTCCAGTTTATGGTTGACCTTGTGATTTATGTGATATTTATCAATAGTGTGTGTGTGTGTGTGTGTGTGTATGAGAGAGAGAGAGAGAGAGAGAGAGAGAGAGAGAGAGAGAGAGAGAGAGAGAGAGAGAGAAGGAGTTATTGTTTGAGACAGTCTTGCTGTGTAGTCTAAGTTGTCTTTGAGTTTGCAGTATTCCTCTCCTAGTCTTTGAGTGCTGGGATTACAGGTGTGTGCTGTCAGAGCTGGCTCTCCTTTTCTTAATGCTAGCCAGAACAGCTTAAAGAAAAAAAACCTAATTTATGTGAGTTGATTTTTTTTTGTCTTTCAGATTCAAGCACTGCAGAATAAACCATATATTTTGAATCCAATTGTAATTTTGAACCTCTTCTTCCCTAGGCCATGTAAGTGGAGATCAGGAGAGGAATGGAGAGACAAACACAATTGTAACATTATCTCCTAGTCCCCCCCTTGGCTATGGTAGCAGAGAACTCAAGACCATCCTTCCAAGAACCTCCACAGCAACATTTCTATGCCTTTAACTGCTTAGCAGTTAGCCCTAACGCTCCACCTTTGCCCACTCCAGAAGCGTCTGGGGATCTGCTCTTGCAGGTGTTTTCTTCTTGTATGACTCATCGGTCCATGAGCTGGCTGGCTTGTTCGCATTGAATCCACTGACTAACTGCTAAGGCAGTCTCCTCTTCGGTAAGTCTCAGCAATTGTTGCTATTATACTCAACTATGATCTGGCTTCAGAATAGACCATGTGCTGTGGTGACCTCACTTTTCTAGTGCCTGACTGCCTAAGCATTTTTTATGACATTCCAGGCCTGCCATCACCATGGAAATGACTCACAAGCCCCATGATTTTATTACAGGTCACATTCAATATGATGTGACTAAGTGTAAGGAAGGAGGGGACTGGGAGGTGGTGGGGATCTGAGCTACGCTTGTCTCCTGTGCAGTAGCAAGGGACAAGTAAGTAGATCCATCCCAAATGCGGGGGTGGAGCTAGTGTAAGGGTGAACATTGCTGTCCATTCTCAGTATTTGATGAACTTGGAGTTCAGCAGAGAACCACAGAAAAGCAGGAGGTACTAGGACCCCGCCTTCCCCAGCTGGAAGCTGGTGCCTGCCTGGGTACTTTCACTTTATTGTAGGGTGGAGAAGTTCCAAGCAGTCAGCTTGTCTGAGACCATATAACAGAAAAAGAGGGAATCTTGAGCCTCAGGATATAAACTGGACAAGGCTATGTGTTCTAAACCAACAGAATGGGGGAATCTGGGGAGGGGTAATACTATGCTACGAAGATTGTATTTTCCAGAAGTATGCAGACAAAGAGGAGTTCAGGGAGCAGATAATGCAATCAGGCATAAAAAACAAAACAAACAAAAAGAAAAAGCCATTGCTTATGCCAAATGAGCCCGTCAGCATTTTTCCCCCACTGGATCTAACTAAGCCATCGCCCAACTTTGCAAAGTTCACTACTCTGAGCCTCTGGCATGCTTATCATGAAGTGAGGACCATTATGTCTAACAACAAACCTTCCCTAACAACTCACAATACAGGGGATATAGTGTTGACAATGTCCTGAAAAATCTGCCTTTTGCTACAGCGTGATATGCCAAGCTAGCAGGTCTTACACGGCCTCTAGGAGCACAGGAGCTGGCAGCGAACGGAAATCTCAGTAGCAGGCAGAGAAGCTGTGTTTTATATACTCAGCTGCAATTCAGGACCGATGTGTAGAAATGGATTGTGAGGGTTGGGGTGGGTGGTGTTGCACAGAACTAGAGCACAGTGGTAGGAATGTATTTTTCTTTAATTGCATCTGTATTTTAGGCATTTCAAGTCTAAATATTACATGATTTCAAAAGTTTGGGGCCGGGGGTGCAGTTGAATAGGAGCAATTATTCATGTTCCGTGACACAGTCAGATAACTTGGTTGATAACAATTAATTGTATGTTTTGAAGTAGCTAAGCAAAGAATTTGAATGTTCCCAACACAAAGACATGATAAGTGTTTGCGATGGCGGATATGCCAATTACCCCAGGCGATCATTACACACTGGATTCCTGCACTGACATTCCACACTGAACCTTAGAAGCAAGCACCACTGTTACATGCCGATTATATTCCTTTCAAGTTTGGGAATGACGGGATTTTAAACCCCTGTCTTGGGCAGTCATGAGTCACATTGCTATATTAAAGGTGCTGAGCCTTGTAATTATAAACAAATGCAATACACTCTACACAGGTAAGCAAGACTTTTCAGATAGAAGACATTTTCTCATCTTGTATGAGCATTTGAAATGGCTGCCAGCTGATCCATAAGATGGCTTTTAAAATGATTCTTGTATAATTATAAGAACTCTATAATGCATGTAAGTGGCTCTCAAATACTAGCAAATGAATACTTTATGAAATAGGTTATGCCAGGCAATTCCTTCACATCACTCCCCGTCCCATCTGGTTCTTATCATTCTCCTCTCCAGAGGTCACTCTGGTTCAAATTTTGTCATTTCTTTAGTTATCTTCAAACAATGTATGGATTAGTTTAAGCCCTCTAAATTGTCATATCAATTTGGAATCACTCTTTTTTTTTTTTTTTTTTTTTTTTTTGTAGTCTTGTGAATTGTTTTTCCCCCTACCAAGCATGATATGGGTGAAATTCATCTGTGTTGACAAATTTTATAGTTGCCTCTCTTGCATAGTTGTTTAATATTCTATTGTATGACTCTTATCACAAGATATGTATCAACTTTCCTATCAAGCATGCAGGGGTCTTCTCTCTTTTAAAATTACAATACTTCTGTGAGCATTCTTGTACTTTTCTTCCTCATGTTTGGGCAAGGTTTTCTGGTTTGTTTATCAGTGTAGGGGTTTCTGCATCACAGGGTTGCTGTAGGATAACCACCTGACTAAAAACTCCCACTACTGTTCATAGACTAAGAAATACTTTGAATTTTCAGAGTCCCCCTGTCCCCAACCTCCTAGATGTGAACTTATATCTCATTATGGTTTGAATTTGTGTCTCACTGATTTACTATTCCCACCACTCATCTTTTAGGGTCTTTTGTAGGCATTGCTCATGATGTAGAGTTATAACTAAAAGATACAAAATGCAATCACTACATTAACTATGTAGCCAAAAAGGGGAAAAAATCATTGGGTAAGTCATGGTTCTTTGTGGGAGGCCACTCTAAGAGGAAGTTTGGAGAAGATGGTTGTAGAGAAACCAATGTGTACTTTGCTTGGTACCGGAAGGTTGCAGGAGCAGACTGGGGGCAAGGTCAGGATAACCATCAGGAAACACAGCGGGACTCTGTCCATAGGGTTTGTCAATTTACAGAGGCCACACTACTGGGGGACACTCAGGAGAACTGAAGTGCTGGTGTCCTCAATTTCCAAGTTTGTTTCTTTCTTTTATACCCAGAAATCTTTGCATCTCCATTGCATTTAAAAAAAAATAGATTATCATTGTGACTAAGTTCCAGCCGCTTAAATGAGCTATTAAAGACATCCTGACCTGTGCCGAGGCTGAAGCATTAAACACAGACTCTCAGGCAATGTGCCTGCACACAGGAGTCCCACCTTACCATTCTCTTTGTGAGTAACTTCCATATCTACGTCTTGGATTTCTCATAATATAAATGAGCGGGAAGATGCCATGCATTTCCTCTGGAGATATAGTCCTCCTACACGACACTTTAATGGTTTTGCAGTTATGAATAGTTAGGAATCTGGAAGCCATAGGTAGAGTGGGGCATACCCTGAGGAGGACAACGATCTCTTTAAGGAAAACTGCTTGAAGTGATGTCATTAGGACTGGGACATCACTTTGCACAAGGAAAAAGTCTGGGTTAGCATGGAGAACTCTGGAGATTTCTAGAAGTTAGCTCCTAATAGTCTTCCAAATCTACCAGAATGTCTCCAGCCTTTAGTAAGCACCACATTCTCAATTGTCCTCAGGTGGGATGGAGAAATAACCACACAACTGTACAGATTTATAGCATCCATTTCCTGCCCATGGTAATTGCACATGTAAGTTCAAATGGCCCAACCATAGCCATCTACACTTAGATCCTATATTCCAGCACCTTTTCTATCAGCAAGCCTAATACCAAATCAGGTTCAAGTCAGAACAACAGAACAGGATTCTCGGGGAATAAAAGAGAATTCAATAAAGAGAATGAGTTAAAATATTTTGGAAGGAGCAAAATGGGAAAGGAAAAGAATCTCAGGAGTAGAGAGGAAGAAGAGGGTGATTTCTAAAGATTAAAAACCACTTATCTCCTATTCTGAGACCCATCAGTGGCACCTGCTACTGAGCTGTTGATGAAATTATCTATGTCTGCTCTGGACTCATCAAAGAAATGCTGTCCTGTCCAAGTCTGAAATCACAAGGAGAGGATACCTTGGGCCAGGCTTCAGGATTGTGTAATATTCCTGGCTCTGCCGTCACTATGACAACCTGCAGTGACCACACTGATGGAGCCAAATAGTGATCTGCTCTCTGTCCACGTCTGTTTTCCAAACACTAACTCCACACTAACTAATGACTATTTGTGGATCTGAAAGAAAGGCAGGAGTCTACCAGGGAATCAGAAGAGGACCAGTGGGAGGGATGTGGGAATGAGAGTGGACAGAGAAAATGAACGTGAATAGAGTGTCCTGCACCCATGGAATAAATGTCACAGTGTAGCCCACTATTCTGTACAGTTAGCATGAACAACAGCAACAACAACAAAACCACAGACAAAAAAATCCAGCTGGCAAATGAAGGAAAGAAATGCATTTTGAGACTTCAAGCCCCAGTAGAGCACAGCATCAAAAGAAGGCGTGGGCAGAAGACGATGATAGACTAGCTGGCATGAACGGAAACAAGGAAGGTTGGCTAGGACTGCTCGTTTTTATGGGGAATTTGTTAGTGCCTTTACAAGATTTTATTGCTGAGAATTTCTAAGATGTACAAAGTAGGATAACTTAGTCACTACCCATACTTCTACCAGCCAGGGATTGCCAGTTTATAACAACCAAGCATGCTTTACTTAGATACTTCTCACTGATCCCTCTTGATTTCTTACGAAGCTCCGAACATCTTACTAATATGATGATAATTCCTCAATATCCAGTGAGTATTTGGATATATATCTTTTAATGTCTTCTCACCATTTCACCAGTTTTCAGGTGGAGTCTGTGCAATGCTTCTAGCTGGGATCACTGCATTTCCTCATTACTTACTTCCTCTTCTCCATCCCTCTCCTCGCTCAGATTGACATGCCTAACAAAAGCCGAGCTGCTTGTCCTCCATAGGGGTTATCACCATCTGCTTTTCAGTCGCATTCTATTTATTTGGTGCCCGTGTGTTTGTGTATGTTCAGGTGTGCTACACATGATGCACGTGTGGGAGGTGAGGGAACAATGTGTAGAGCTTGCTCTCTGGTTTAACTGTCTTGATTTAGGGGACCAAACTCAAGTGGTTAGACTTGGCAGCAAGCTCCTTTACCTACTGTACCGTCTCACCAGTCCAATAGTCTGGGTTTTTATAACTTCATTCCCATGATATAATATTTTTCTTCCCCGTGTTCCCAGAAATATGGTAGATGGTAACCTACTAGATGGGTAGAGAAGCATAGTCCGAGTAAGGTTTGATAATTTTTGGCAAGATCATCACAAACCTTAAAATTTACTTGGAGATTAAAAAAATTTAAAACTCTTAGTAAAAATGTAAAAAATTCAAATTATCAAAAAAAAAATTGCTACACATTGACAGTGTTTTCTAGGTACATTTCAAGTGCTAAGGTAGTGAGATGTTCCATGTTTTAAAAATTCCAAAGCTACCAAAGGGATATGGGGTATTGGCTAGGAATATTCACTTTCATTCTGAAATTGTTAGTTTCTTTTAAAGACATTGCTGAGAGGTCCAAGTCTATGCATTAGCCAGAGTCAGTGTAGTTAAGCAACAGATGTCTGTTGCACTATTAAGTCAGTTTTGCATTCCCTGAAATAAGCACAACTGGGTCATGACTGCAAAAACCAAACAACAAACAAACAAACAAAAGAACCCTCAAACCCACAAAACAATAAACCCACCAACAAAATCCAAAACCAAATAGGGTGATGGACGACTGTACAAAGGATTATAAGAGCTGAAAAAAAAAAGTCTCACGTTGCAGCCCAGGCTACTCTGGAGCTGTGCATCTCAGGCTGATATGGAAATCAAGGTCCTATAGCTTCAGGCTCCCAAGTTCTGGGATCAGAGACATATGCCACTAAGCACAGCTTTATGCAATGCATTTTAATCCATGTAAATATTATCATTTTATGTGACATTTAAAGTATTTTGTGAAGATGTTAAAACTGTGTTACTGTCTGCCTCAAATATATAGAGAAGAAAAAAAAATAGCATAGTGATGCTTACCCAGCATGCTAATGTAAAACCGCAGACAGCGGGAACCAAAGTGCTTTATACATGCACCCACAAAGTAACTACAGCAGCTGAGGGTTAAAATGTATTTTATTTTCACTCTTCATGCCTGATAGTTTCTGTTACTGTCTTGAAGTTTACTATTCTTTTTCTTGTTTTATGTCTGACATGATCTCAATTTTGTTTAGCCTATTTTCATCTCGCACGCTCCAATTTTAGTTTTGAGTTGTGAGCATCTATATGCATTAAAAGTTCAAAATGAGAATATACGCTAAAGCTCTGGGAATGTCTTGAGCAATCATATGGCTCCTGAGCCCTGAGGCTTGTTTAATTTCATTTGTTTGTTTAAATGAAACCTAT
Organism: Micromys minutus; assembly: GCF_963924665.1. NCBI lineage: Eukaryota > Metazoa > Chordata > Mammalia > Rodentia > Muridae > Micromys > Micromys minutus. Next base: position 39,362,983 of record NC_137973.1, read on the forward strand.
TTGAAATTTTCATACAGGTACTGTCTTAGTTAGAGTTTTATTGCAGTGAACAGACACCGTGACCAATGCAAGTCTTATAAAAGACTACATTTAATTGGGGCTGGCTTACAGGTTTGGTTCAGTACAGTTTCGTCAAGCTAGGGACATGGCAGCATCCAGGCAGGCATGGTGCAGAAGGAGCTGAGAGTTCTACATCCTCATCTGAAGGCTACTAGTGGAAGTCTGACTTCCAAGTAGCTAGGGTGAGGAAGGGTCTTAAGCCCATGCCCATAGTGACACATCTACTCCAACAAGGCCATACCTCTTAAAAGGGCTACTCCCTGGTCCAAGCATATTCAAACCATCACAGGTACAGAACTAATTCTGATTATTAGCTACTCTACGCTCTCTATATTTCTTCCACTCCATCAAACTTTCTTCTTTTTTTTTTTTCATGGTTTTTGTTTCTTTTGTTTTCTGACCACAGTGAATTTAGCCAGGGCCATCTGTGTAGCCATCAATTTGGAACCTACCCATTGGAGCCTTTTGGGTCCACAGTAGCTACACAACTGGAGATAAAGACTCCCCTTTTCTTAGAATCCATCAGTAGCGGTCTCCATTTGCTGTGGCAGAACAACATGACCAAAAGCAACATGGAGAGGAAAGGGTTTACTTTACTTTATAGCTTATAGTTCACCATGAAGGGAAGTCAGGGCAGGAACTCAAGGCTGAACGTTAGGGGCAGGAATTGAAGCAGAGACCATAGAGGAACGATGCTTACTGGCTTGCGCCTCTTGGCTTGCTCACCCTGATTTCTTATACAATCAATCCAAGATACCCCTACCTGCATAGGGATGACACTGCCTACACTGGGTTAGGCACTGTCACATCAATAATTAATCAAAAAATGCCCTACAGACGTGCCTGTAGGCCAACCTGATGGTCCCTCTTCCCAGATGCCTCTAGTTTGCATTAAGTAGTCAAAGAAAGAATTAGCACAGTAGCTAACAGTTCAGCAGGGACGAGTAGGGCCCCATGGCCACTTCTCATCCATGACTGACTAATCCTTGACAGGGCTAATCTTGTTCAGACCCAGTGCAGGTAATTGCAGCTTCTGTAAATTCATGACTGCAATGATCGTATCACACCCAGAAGATGTCATTTCATAGCAATTCTCCCCACATACCAGCTCCATATTTTATGGCCCCTTTTCTGCCATATCCATTGAGTCTTAGATGTGTTGTAAATATCTTGTTTTGGACCAAACACTAAAGTGCCACTCATTCTCAGCAACTTGAGCAATTGTGAGTCTCTGCATTCACCACTGGTCACTGTGAAGAGACTTCTCTGATTAAAGCTGAAGTAGCTTTCGTCTATGGGTATAAAACAGCTATTTAGAAGACAGCTTGATGTTGTACCACTAAGTTTAACGGAAGGACAACAGTAAGAGGCTCTTCCCCAGGGCTCATGTCCTCCTTTGGGTTGTGTTTTTTTTTTTTTTTTTTTTTTTTTTTTTTTTTTTAACTGGGTTTACATTACCAGCCAGATTGCATTTTTAGAGTGTAGCAAATACAAGCAGAGAACAGTTGGTTATTCTCATAATAGCTGAGATACAATTGCACAGGTGGGCACATCTTCCCTGGCAGGTTGGTATTGTAGTTTGTAGGGTTCACAATTGAGTAAGGCTGTTGATGCTTTTTATACCTCTAGAAGCTTGCATAGCACCTCATGGTACTACAGAAGCTAGTCAGAACGGAGGATATTTCCAGCTTAGTTCCAGCTTGAATTCTCCCAGATACATGGTGACTTCAGCAGTAGGGTGTTATTATCTATCTGGTGGCTCTCTTAGTCACCATGACCAGAGCAATTCTTAGAAGAGAAAGCATTCAGTTGGGGGCTCCCTCACAGCTTCAGAAGTTTAGTCTTTCATCAAGGTAGGGAACATGGTGACATACAAGCAGACACTGAGGAAGTAACTGAGAGCTACATTCTGATCTGAGGCAGAGAGAAAAGAGAGGGAGGAGAGAGGAGGAGAGAAGAGAAAGGGAGGGAGGGAGGAACGGAGGGAAGGGGATGGGGAGGGACGAGAGAGAGAGAGAGAGAGAGAGAGAGAGAGAGAGAGAGAGAGAGAGAGAGAGAGAGAGAGAAGGGAGAAGGTATTGGACCTGGTATGATCTTTGGAAACCTCAAGCCTGTCCCCCAGTGACCCACCTCCTCTAACAAGGTTATATGTTCTACTATAATAAGGCCAAACCTCCCAATCCTTCTAATTTTTCAAACAGTCCTATTCCCTTGTGACTATGAGCCTACAGGAGACATTCTTATTCAGACCACCACATTGGGAAACCAAAGGGAGTAATACAATCTTGTATTATTTTTGGCCTTCCTGACCAATAGTTCCTAAAAAGGTATCCCATGCCTGGCACCAAAAAGTTTGTGTAGTAACCCATTGATATTTGTTACAGTTTTTGCATCTAACTCAGCTGAAATTTTAAAAATATCTTTCATCTGTACTAAAATGTATAAGCATATTAAACAGTTATTACTGCTTTAATGTTTGTATTTGCTAATATCATTTTAATTAGTTTTGGTATTTTATTTACTTAATTCTAGAGAGGGTTTTTCTGTGTAGCCTAGGGTGGGCTTGAACTCAGGATTTCTCTTCCTGACTCTTGCAAGCATTAACAAATGTGCTGGGGCACATGGCTGGGTTTATTAAAGTCATTTCTCCTCAGTATATTTATTGTCTTGCATCTTTTCATGCCTCATGACATTTGACTGCTGGAGGACCTACTTTTCCCATGCAGGTCCTACCTCTGAAAGTTTTTATCACCTCCTAATAGTGTCATTAAATTATGAGTCCCTTGATGAATTAATCTACTGATAAAGGTTCATTGGATCATGGATGAGCCACTCTGCAGCCAAGCTTTCAGAGCATGAGCCTTATGGAGGGGTACTCCTTATTCACACTGGGACACTGGGGGTAGAGTGATGCTCAGTATAGGGCTAATTACTCTTCACTATTGAGGCAAGATTTTGACTGTGAATCTTGGCAATTTCCTGTGACCAATGCAACAGTCACTATTCTGAGCTAGGTACGATGGCTGGTCACTGCCACCTGACCCTCCCTCATTGTCCTCTCTGTGGGTTGTTTCACTGGCATGTCAGAATCCATGTTCTCTGAGTCCTGTAGAGAGAACTTAGATTTGGGAGTTAGTTCTCTGGGCAGCTAATACCCAGTTTTTGTATGTTAATTGTATCCTGCTGCTTTGCTGGAACACAAAATTTTTCATCAGGCCTGAAGTTTTCTAGTAAAGTCTTTAGAGTGTACTAAGTACAAGATCCCCTCCTTTGCAAATGGAGACATTTTGACTTATTTTCCTTCCTTTCGTGTTTCTTTTTCCTCTCTTGTCTCTTTGCTCTAGCTAGGAATCAGCACCGTCTTGAATAACAGCTAAAGATTGGACCCTCTTGTGTTATTCCTAATCTTAAAGGGAATGCTTTGGATATATTCCTTCTATTCCTAATTATATCATAGATCACTAAGACTTAACATATATCCACAGAATAGTTTAACCAACAGATAAATAATATACACTTTTTTTCAATAACTCATGGGAAAGTCTGTAAAATAGATGACATTTTGGCCACCATGTGAGCCTTAATGAATATAAAAAAGCCCAGATAATTTTCTGTATCTTATCACATTACAGTGGTTAAAATCAGAAAGCAGCAAGAGAAACTTCATATATATTTGAAGACTCAAAAATATACACTCAAATAAAGAATCTGCCATTGGGGAAATGAGGGAGGAAAAAAAGTTTCTAGAATCAAATAAAAATAAAACATGACTTTATTAGAACCGTGGGGATACAGCAAAGGAAGTCTGAAGACGAAAGTTTGTAGCTATAAGTGCTTACATTTAGAGAGAGATACAGAGAGACAGAGGGAGGCAGAAGCTCAGAAAGAGTGAGAGAGCGAGAGAACAAGAGTAAGAGAGAGAACAAATTGCCTCATCTTGAACCTTAAGGTCTTAGAAAACCAAGAGCAAGCCAACCACTAAACAGCACCTAGGACGACACAGTAGAAACAATAGCAGAAATTAATGAAATATTTTGAAATAAAAGAAAAATACAGGAGCCAATTGAAGATTTTAGTTCTTTGAAAAGTTAAAGAAGATTCTCAAGTCATTAGCCAATCTAACCCCAAGAATGAGAGCAAAGAGTCATATTGATAAAGTTAAAGATGGAAAAGAAAATGTTATAAAGATTCAAATGAAATCCAGAGGATCTTTGGTGATTATTTTTAAATACTTATGTTCTCTAAACCTAGAAGAAATGAATAAATTTTTAGATGCACACTATCAACCAAAATGAATCAGGAGGATGCAAGCTTAAATCCATAACAAGCAAGAAAATTGAAGCTAGGGCATTTCTTTCCCTTCTAGTTTTTGGAATTGTTTGAGAAGCATTGATGTTAGCTCTTCCTTAAATATTAGATAGAACTGGGCAGTGATGTGTGAATCCTAGACATGACCTGTGAAAGATGGTAACTGTTTTTCATGTCTAAAACCAAGGCAGGCAAAGTTCAATCTGTGTTTCTTTGTGGTGGTGCTTTTCCTTCATTTGGTAGGTTCTTTCCCTCTCTTTCCCTCCCTCTCTCCTTCCTTCCCTCCCTCTCTCCCTCCCCATTTCCCTCTCCTTCCCTCCTCCTCCATTTCTTTCTTTCTTTCTTTCTTTCCTTTCTTTCTTTCTTTCTTTCCTTCCTTCCTTCCTTCCTTCTTTCTTCCTTCCTTCCTTTCTTTCTCTCTCTCCCTCCATCCCTCTCTCTTTCCCTCCCTCCTCCCTCCTTCCTTCCTTCCTTCCTTCCTTCCTTCCTTTCTTTCTTTCTTTCTTTCTTTCTTTCTTTCTTTCTTTCTTTCTTTCTTTCTTTCTTATTCATTTATTAATTTTTGTGGAGCTATGTAAGGGCTTCCTGCCAATCCTGGTCTCAGTCTCACTGATTTGTCACATAACATGGGGCTTCTTTCCTGGCAAAGCCCCTTTAGAGGGATACCCTAGGTTGTCAGAAAAGAGCAGGAGTCCCCAGGGTCTCTGAATACTCAGGACTCAAATATCAGGGGTTGGCACTTCATGTCATATTTGGTTTATGGTGATTTTCTTTGCTGTCACACCTCCTCTACCATGCTCTGTGAATTCAGAAACATACTAGAAATGTTTCCCACAGCCCTTGTGTTCTTTGTACTTCAATGGTTTTTCAAAGTATCTACTCTGAAATACTGTCAGGAATGAAAATCAAAGACTTCATTTCATTTCCTGCACAACAGCCAACATCTTCCAAGGTATTTTTCTGTTAGCAAATGTCAGGTGACAGTTCTCTTTAGAGAGAGCTTTCTCTCAGAGTCTGGAAGACTTGTGAGTTCTCTGGGGGTTTTAAAGTGCAGATGAGATGAATTTTTATTGGTGATTTTGGGGTGAAATTTATGAGTCTTGGACAGAAGAATAGAGAGAAAAGAAGTGTGGACATTTGTTAAAACACACAGTTCCCAGTTGTTGTTGGTTATTCTGATGTTACAGTAGATGTGCACTTACAGAGTTATGTGTTGTATATGTGGCACATGTCACATTGGTATCTACATGAATTTTCTAATTTATTTTCTATGGTACTTTCACTATTCTGGGTATTGATAGCTTTAATTTAAAGATGGTCAAAGTGAGGTTGCAAGATAATAAATTTTCTAAGGTCTCTTGCTAAGCAATGGAACCAGAGTTAAAGTAACAGTCTGTTGACTTCGAAACTGAGGTGCTTTCTCGTATGCCATACTGCTTGGCTGTGTCTGAGCACCTCAGAGAGGAATCAGCTGCCCCTCCATCTTTCAGCAGCAGTGGAGCACTCTTCCCTGCCCATGTTTACAGCTCCTGCCCATTCTTCAGCTTCCACTATCCAGATTTTCAATTGCCTTTTGAAAGGAAGAATTATATACAACCCCAATCAGTTTTAACTGAAAAAAAAAAAAGAGCTTCCAAGTACATGCCACCGGGGGATCACATAACGCCACCACTTTGATTTTTATTGCAAATGCTTAGGAATAAACATGGTAGTAAATATGCTATCTTGTTTAGCAGTTTAAATATTCTCTTCAAGCTCATTAGGCCCTGTCACTTCCTCATGCATGCTGTTCCATGTGTGGGAGGGACTCTCCCACCCCCAAGCCTGTTCTGTTGAAGGCAATATTGCTGGAATGGGCTTAGGGAACTGTTCCACACTGAGAGAGGAGGCTCCTGGAGGACTTAGTGAACAAAGAAATTACCTTCATATTTGATGTTTGATTGCTTAAAGAGTTCCAGCTTTCTACTCTCCTTCCTCCTTAGGCACCACAACCATGTCCCTGGCAGTTGTACCAGTAAAAACTTCAAACCATGTAAAGTCCTCTCCTCACCCCAGGTCTGCACTGTCCAAACCATAAAACACCAGCTCAGTTGTCTCCTGTTCCTATTTTAAAATCTGACTTTAAGAACCTTTCATCCTTTTGGTATATGTTGTATGAAGGGTCAATTTTGGTACCTGGAACCAAATTCTCAGTGGATAGGTGTAATCCATTCTGCCTCTGTAGGGTAATTATAATAGTTGCTAAGTGGAAGATTTAGCAGGAAATGACAGAGACCCAGCTTTCCAATGCTTTTGGCTTTCTCTGCCAGCCACTGGCAGTGCTGAAGTATTTATCCTAAGGGCAGACTGGGGAAATGCTCATATATATGGCCGTAAAGCTTTGGCACTAAGCCCTACATGCTTTTCTGGAACAGACAGCTCCTATTGCTTAGACTGGAAGCAAAGACTCCAGGAGGCTGAGCTCTGGGGCCTCTCTGAATTTACCTGCAAATGACATCTATTTCCAGGCCAGAAGAAGACTTTAGTCAGCAGGACCAGCATGTTAGGACAAGCCTGCAGCTGCTCTCTCTCCTCTTCAGCTTCAAGAGGTGGAAACACTCAGGTCTAAGCATCTTCTGGGATTGCTTCATCATATGGACTCAGGCAAAGAGGTGTTGAAAGGAGACAAGGGAAAGGATCTCAGCACTGACCTCTTTAACTCTCTGCTCTACTGAGAAGAGAAAACTCTTAGAGGCACAAGGAGGGCTCTTTGTTTGCTTTGTTTTCTTAAAATTGTATGTGTGCAAGTGTGTGGGTGTTACATTCCCATGAGTGCATTGTGGGGACCAGAGGTTGACATTGGTGTCTTTCTTTTACAGGTTTTCACCTTGTTCTTTTGAGGCCCAGTCTTTCATTCAACGTAGAGCCCACCAACTGGCTAGTGACCCCCTGAAATCCTCCTGTCTTGGGATCCATAGTGCTGAGATTAAAGGGATACATCACTAAATCTGGGTTTTATAAATGATTTGGGGAATCCAAAAATCAGATCCTCATGCTTGCACAGAACCATCTCCCAGCCATGAAATTTACTATAATCATGACAGATGTCCAATCTTAAGAAGTCTTCTCTGGTGGGAAGGAGGAGAAACATGGGACAGAGGGTATAGGGTGCAGACTTTCCATATCCTTCCATATCCAGGCAGTGGACTTAGACACTCGAAGGAAGTGAAATTTAGAATAAAGAATTCTCTCTTTATTTTTCTGCCATTTACTTACTTATGTTAACCATAGTTGACTAGCCTCCAGTATGGTGTTGGGTGGGAATAAGGAGGCTCTTTGCCTTGTTCCCAGTCGTAGAAGAAAAACATTGACTAACCCATCGAGTTTGCTGTACACATCCCATAGACTCCCTCCCTACCCAGTTGAGGAAACGCTACAGTGCCTGAGAATTTATGTCATGGATGGATGCTTGGGATTTTGGCATTTGATTTTTTGTGATTATTGAAATGATTGTGTGATTTTTTTTCTAGTCATCTATTCAAATGATGAATGCACTGAATGCTAATCTGATTTGGTAGTTTGGGGGATACATTCCATCTAGTTATTATGCATTAACCTTTATATGTTTCTCTGAGTTTAATTTGTTAAAGTTTTGTCAACAATTTTTGGCCAATGTTCATTGGGGAAATTAATCTGCAGTTTTGTATTCTGCCAGCAGTGTTAGTGTGGTAGCAGGGCGATGCTGGGGTTAAGAGTGTGTGGAGGCATACTCGTGCATGTGTGTCTGTGTTTTTGTTTATGTGTGTGTGCATGAGTATATGTGCATGTGTGTATGTGTATTTGTGCAAATTTACATCTCTTTGTGTTTATGTGTATGCATCTGTGTGCATGTGTGTATGTGTGTCTATGTATGTGTGCTTATGCAAGTGTGTCCATGTATATGTGTGTGCATAAAGTTTACATGCAATAGATATGTATTTTTTATTCTTCATTCATATATTACATTTGGACTGCAGTTTCCCCTCCCTCCTCTACCCCAAGTCTCTACCCATACTTTTCTCTTCCCCCAGATCTATTCTCTCTCTTTCTCTCTGCCTCCCCTCAGGCAATAGCTGCTCCCCCCCCCCAGGAATAGTAACCAAATGTGGCATACCAAGTTACAATATGACCAGGTACCTATTCTCACATTAAGGCTGGATGAGGCAACCCTGTAGGAGGAAAATGGTCTTAAAGGCAAGTAAAAGAGTCCCACTGTTAGGTGTCCCACAAGAGCAGCAAGCTACACAGCTATAGCATATATACAGAGGACCCAGGTGAGACCCATGCAGGCTCCCTGATTTCTGTGAGCACACTTGAGTCTCAGTCAGTTGGTTCTGTTTCATTGATTCTTAGGGTGTTTCACATCAGGCACCCCAATCATACTTATTTCCCAGTTCTTCCATGTGTAGCCCCCCCCCCACTCTGATGACCTCTCCTCCAAAATAAAATAAAATAAAACAAAATAAAATAAAAATACTTCCCCAAACAAGTTCAATTTGTGTTATCTCTATACTCACTGGAACATGGTCAAACTTTTGGTGGTCTGCCCTCAAATAAAACTAAGATTTTTCCTGCCAGAAGTCATCTATCATGGAGAGCTAACTTCAGCATCCTAACTATACTTAAAAAGTTAAGAGTTCTTCAGTGGCTTCCTGTTTAGGCTGCTACTTCTTTCAGGAGCAGGGGCAAGGATAGTGTTGGGCAGAGAAGCCTTCCATGTCCCTCTTTCCTAATTGAGTATCTGCAATAATCGATATCACTGCAAAAGTAGCTTTCTTGTTCTGAACATAAGGGGGAGCATGGATCATGGGCTTCCACATGGTTTCTGGTGACAGCACAGACCATGAACACAGACCCAGGTTGCAATAGTTCCACAGACCCAAACAAGGCCCTTGGGGGCAGGTCAGACTACAAACATTACCTTGGCCTTCAGTGGCAGCATGGTCCATAAACATCAGCATAGGTTCAGGCCGTAGCATAGACCATGGACATCCACAAGACCTTCAGTGGTAACATGGGTAACTTACACCTCCATTTGTGTGTGTGTGCGTGTGTGTGTGTGTGTGTGTGTGTTTAAAATTTAAATACAACACATATATATTTCTTAATAGTTGCTAAATTTCTCAGTAAAGCTACTCAGATCTAGAGATTTCCTTGTGGAAAGCTCCAGTCTGGGATCTCTTTTATGCATCTGAGGCTGTTCAGGCCAATCCTTCCTAGTGAGTTTCATCTTGATAGTTGGAATCTTTTAAAGAAGTGTGTATGTCTTAGCTAAATTGCATTATTGGCAACAAGTTTTTATAATGTTCATTTGGTCTCATTTTACTGTCAGTAACATCCATATCTGGGCTCTTGCTGGAGGGAGGGGCCACTGGCCGTTTGTTTCCCTTCCTTCCTCTGGCCCCACCTCCCCTTGCTCACTCCTTTGATCAGTCTGTCTCCATTAGGAGGTTATACTTTTTATTGATGTTTTTAAAGAAACGAGTTTGAGTTTATTGGTTTTCACTATTATTCTCTGTTTTCTCTTTTATTGATTTTCACTCTTGTCTTTTACGATTTACTCCCTTCTGCTCTGGGCTTACTTTTAATTTTCTAGTTTCTTATGGGAGAAGCTTAGGTAATTGGCTTTAAGCCTTTCTATTTTTCTGATAAAAGGTTTCAACGATATGAATCACCCTGTAAGCCCTGCTTAAAACTAAATTTCACTATATTGTGCCTTTTTAAAAAAATCAAATATTTAAAACATGTTTTGTGAGTCATGCTTTGGTCCATAGATTATTTAAATTGCTTAGTTTCCAAACATTTGTTTCCTTTCTGTGCCTTTTCTCCTGTTGGTGTTTACAGTTACGTTGTTATTACAAAACAACCCCTGATTAGGTCAGTTCTCTTACATTGATTAATACTTGTTTTATGGATGCAGATATGATTGATCTTAGTAACTGATATATGCTCTTGATAAGAATTGTGTACTGCTGATAGGATAGTCTACAGTGTCTGGTCAAGTTGTCTAATATTGTGGATCCTGCCTTCAGTGCCTTTATTTGCTCATTCCTTCCTGCAGTGTTCTTCCTGTTTCCTGTATTCTAGAGCTCTGCTATTGGCTGGTGAATATGCTTTATTGTTAGATCTTCCTGATTAATTGGTATCTTTATCATGAATGATTTTTCTTGTTCTGAAACTTACTGTCTCAATTAAGAGTTGTCCTGCTTCTGTTTACCTAAACTAGTGTTAGCATTCTCCCTTCCTCCCTTCCTTCTTTTCTCACTCCCTCCCTGTCTGTCTGTCTGTCTCCCTCATTCTATAATCCAGGATGGCTTCCAGCCTTCCGGACAGTCCAGGTTGGCTGCCCACTTGTGAAGTTCTCCATCCTTCTGCTGCTGTTGCAGCCATGTCCCATCATGTCCTGTGACTGACTTTTTTTTCTAGTGTAAGGGGCTTATTGCAGGAGAGGAGAGTGAAAGGCCATCTCATAGTCTCCTCGTGCAGAGAGAGAGAGAGAGAGAGAGAGAGAGAGAGAGAGAGAGAGAGAGAGAGAGAGAGAGAGAGAGGCAGGCAGAGAGAGGGAGGAGGAGAGGGCAGAGAAGGAAGGCAGACAGAGCTCTTTGACTAATTTTTTAAATTGGAAAAAAACTAAACTTTATTTTTGAGAAAAAAACTTTTAATATTTTTGTCTTCTTTAGTTTTAACAAACATCTCTTAGATTTCAGTTTTCTTTCCTCTTTATTTTATCAGTTATATTAAAAAAAAGAATAGTGGTTACCCTAGAGTTTGCAATATGAACTTACGAATACTCTCACTATACTTCTAAGGAACGCCATAGCACATCTTGGACACTGTGTAGATAACTTATTAATTCCAGACCCACATCACTAAGCTTGGGCTTTACATGGGTTCGGGGATCCAAACCCAGCTCCCCATGCTTGTGTAGTAAGCTGCAAGTATCCTTCTGTTTCTGCTTCCCCTGCATTCCGATTACGATTACATGTCACCAAGCCCAGGTTATTATGTGGATGCTAGGGAGCAAGTTTAGGCCCATGTGCTTGCAGAACAAGCACTTTACACTGACCAACCCAGCCCCTCAGTACTATCCACTATCATCCCATAGTGTGATCCCAAATGTTGTTGGGTTAAGTCTGCTTTACAGTAACGATTTCCACTCAACACACTCATTCTTGCTGCTTCCTATTTTTTTCCTCTGGTAGTATTTAATTTGTGGATCACATATTTTATGTTTTATATGATTTCATTCTGTCTTCTTTTTGTGTCTGTGTGCCTATGAGTTCACGTGTATGTGAACATGGACGGGTGTGTGCACGGGGAACTAGATGTTGACATCAAGTCTCTTCCTCCATTGCTTCTCCACGTTAGGTTTTCAGACAGGGTCTCTTACTGAACCCAGGACTCAGGCCGTGACTAGCCTGGCTGGTCAGCAAGCCCCGGGGATACTCAAAGTGCCAGCTTTTCAGATGTGGACCTCTATAGCCAGCTCTTACGTGCTGGGATTAAACTCATGTCCTCAGGCTCACACACACAGCTTTAGAGAGTGAGCCATCTCCCTGTCCTTCCCTTTAGACTTCCCTGTTCATTTTACTTTTTACTTTGGCCTTACCATAGTTCTGGGGATTATATATACAATTTTAACTTTGAACACATTCAAATAACACACATCTTGCCTGAGACCAGTATGAGCACAAGGTTCTAGTGTTCCTTCCTCACCCAGTCTTGGAGTTTATGTTGTTACCCATTTTACTCAGATGCTCATTGTAAATTCTTCAAACGTGTTGTTAATACTTTTACTTTAAACAGTCAATTATCTTTCAAGAGATTTAAAACTGAAAAAAGACACCTTTTCTACTCCTCCTCTTTTATTTACTATTTTGGTTTTACTCCACAGTTTTGTAGATCCTAATTTCTGTCTTGCATTTTTTCCTTTTCATTTGAAGGTTTGTCTGGTTGTTTTTGTTTTGTTTGGTTTGGTTTTTGCCTTACAAATGCTGCTCTGCTGGTGATGACTTACCTGTTTTTGTACACCTGAAAAACCTTTATTTTGCTTTTTTGGCTAGTGATATCCTAATTCTATATACATTTCTAGTGTGACATTCTCTTTTTTCTTTCAGAGTTTAAGACACAACTGCACCATCTTCTGACTTGCATCAGGGCTCCTGAAAAAATCTATCATAATTCTTATTTTTTTTTCGTTCCTATGGAATAATGAGCTTCTTCTACTCTTTTTGACTTACATTTTGAGATTTAATCTCTTTTATTAGTTTCCAACAACTATTTGGTTGCTTTTTGAGATAAGGTCTCATTGTATATCTTGAATTAACCTCACACTCATAATCCTCCTGCCTTTGCCTCCTGAGTACTAGATTTCAGACAGGTACCACCATAATTGTTCCATGCTAATTTGGAAAAAAATTATTTTATGAGTATATTTATATGCCTGAGTATGTATGCACATCATGTGTATACAGGAGCCCATGAAGGTCAGAAGGGAAATTGAACTCTCTGGAACTGGAATTACAGAGGTCTGTGACATACCATACAAGTGTTGGGAATCAAACCTGGGTCCTTTGCAAACACAATGAGTTTTCTTAGTTGTGAAGCCATCTCTCTAGTCCCTGATCATGGCATTTTTGTGTTTTTAAAAATGCCTCTTTAGCTTAGAAATAACTGAGGTTTTTTTATATCAAGTTCCTTGGAGATACACACACACACACACACAACACACACACACACACATATATGGAGATTTTAATAGAGTGGGGTTATAAGAAAACACTCACTGTGGCCATACTTACAGTCAAAATGGCCCTTCAATGTTGTCTCAAAATCAGAGGAGGGATCTAGGCTCATATTAGGTAGCTATTAGGTATAGGCTGCACTCAGAAAGGTAGCATGACTCAGCCAGAAATCTTTCTTGAGGCAAGAGCTCTTAGTTTCCTGCATTAATCATTCTTGTCAATTGAGACTCATGAGTGTCTCACTCCTAAAGGAAACAAACCAAACCAAACCAAACCAAAAAAAAAAAAAAAAAAAAAAAAAAAAAAAAAAAAAGTAGGCAAACCATCACAGTACCCTCTGAGAAATGCCTCCTTGAAGTAGATCCTGAGCTCCAAAGCACTTCGGCCAGAAGTGGTATGCACGTGCTTCATTTCTGAAGCAGATATGGCTTCTGCTGTGGTTGTTTTAGTTCTTCCATCATTGGTGCTCTTAGACAGTTACTCACCTGCTTCATGTAAGTAAGTTCTTATGTTTCTGGGAAACAGGTGCTGGCTTTACCACTTTATAGCTCCCAAAGTGAATATCAGAGGACTGTACCCATTTACTAGTGGAGTAACAAACCCCTAAAGAACTGTCTGGAACACCTCGTTTGGGCCTCCCATGTCATCTGGGTGAACTAAGATGGAAAGAGCTGACACAACTGACTCTGATCTTAGCTGAGGCTAGAGCGCAGCTCTCCCACAGTATAGTTCAGTTATCTTTGCATTGTGCCCGGCTATTTCACAGTGACTCACTGGTCATTAACACGGTAAATACAATCAAGTATTTATTCTTATGCATCCACACAACAGTAGATCCAAGAGATGTCATATGAACATAAACAGCACTGGATAGACTTTTTTTTTAAAAAAGGACTATAGAATTTGAAGACTCAAGGATCCACTCATACAATAAAGTCTAAGCAATATACTACATATTTGTAAGCATTTAATTGCTTAATTTTAAACATTTAAATGCTTAGATATACAGAAAGAGTATATAGTGAGAGCTTCTATATTTGTATGTTATCACTTTGGGTTGTGGAATTAGTGGCATTTTCACCTGCATTTAGAAGTTTGTTAGTGATAAACCGATTAATTGTGCCATTTTCAAAGAAGCTATAACATATTGAGTTCAATGATCCATCTCAAGATGATATTTTTCTTCAGCATGCTTGAAACAAGTTTCTTACCACCTCTGTAGCTAGTGAGATCCACTTTGGACATTATTGCCTTGTTGGCTGTTCTTATGGTTGATCTAGAATCTATTTTCTTGGCATTTTAGTTTGTAAATCTATTTTGTCCTTATGCCCATTGATTGGAAGTTTCTTCTTAATTCTTCATGAAAGATCTTGAAACACAAAGACAGTCAGCACATTCTCCTTCCAGCCACACAGTGTCCATCCTTCCTCTTCCCAATTTTAAGATATTGAAGGATAGAGTAAGTCATTGAGAACTATCCCGAATCACATCTGAATGTGTATCAGGGAACTACAGCCAGAGAGTGACTATTATTAGGTAATTTTGGAGTGGGGATCACTGGGGCATTTTCTCATTGACTATTAATCAGATGATCAAGACATGCCATGAAGTGGTCTGAAGATTCAGGAATGCATGTTATGATCTTTCTCCTGGGATCCTGGGAGGAGACAGATTTATGACAGATGATGACCATGTAGCTCATTGAAGATCCCAGACTTGTGATTAACACAGAAGAAATTGCAAAGGGAGTGACATTAGATCTGTGTCTTGAAGGGAGACAAGTTTGCCTTGATCCAGTGCAGAAAGATACATGTGGAGACTCCTAACACTCCCCAGAGGAACATCGTTTCTTCCAGAATAGTGATGAAGTTGTTGGGAGGGTCCAGTCACATAATAGGATAAATAGCTCACTTCTTGAGACAGGAGTAAGGATGTAAAGGGAACATGACAAGAGCAGAAAGCCACAGAGGGATGTTACAAACTAGTAAAGGTTTGAAAGGCATCCATGCTCCCCAATCTGATCAGAGTTTTTTTTTTTTTTTTTTTTTTTTTTTTTTTTTTTTTTTCTAAAGAAGTTAAAGGGCTACGCTCAAGCTGTCCAATTTGGTGACTAAAATTTATTTCAGTGTGTCACTCAACTAGACACTCAGAACTGCATATGCTAGCCAGTTCTCTATACTCTACTGTATTCTTAGCAAGCTTATCTATTTATGCTCTGGAAGGGGCTTTAACTATCATGTGTCTTTCTCTATTTGATTTAATTATATTGATAGAAAATCTGATCTTGGCTGGGCTGATAAATATCTCTGATTAGTGAGTATGGAAAGGAAGCACAGAGACAATCTTGCTACATGGTTCTATCAACTGTGTGGGGGAGGTGTGGGGTGGTGGGCCATGAGGGGAAGCCTGGTAGGGTTGAGCTGGGTTGGAAGACCTGGGGACCCAAAGGGACTGTAGGAACTTCACGTCTTCCTGACACTAGGCTTCTGTCACATATTCACAGTTGTGACCATCAGTCATATAGGGGCAACACTGACAAAGCCCTTCACATGTAGATGAGGCATTCCTAACATCTCAGACCAAGCCAATAGGAAGCACCTGATGTCAGACCCAACCCAGCACAAAACTGTATATAAGATCCTATCCATAAGGGATAAAGGTATGTGAGAATTACTCCATTGCCTGAGAGCATCTGTCCTTAAGAGCTGTAACACTTCCTGGGAAGATAATGCTCTCCTGAACCTTTCAGCAATAGTGGCACCAGAGCAGAGACACCTGAGCAGCCGCACAGTTGCACCTCCCCCTCTCTTCCCTTTCCCTGCTTCGGCCCCTTTTCCCTCCCCTGAATTCTCCTGCTGCAGATAGTGTCTGGTGCACAGACCAACAGGGAGGTTACCAGCTCACAGTTTTCATGATAAACTGTGTGAAAGCAGATAGCACATACCTATAACTGTAGCATTTAAGAATCTGAGGTAGGAGAATTATCCATGGATCTGAGGGCAACTCAATAGCTTTTGGGACCAACCTGGGCTACATATATAGTCAGAACTTATTTAAACATAACAGCAACTATAACATCAAAAACATGATCACAAATCATAGAAACTGGCCTGGGAAGAGAGAAGTATCCCAAAGATAACAGAAGGTATAAAAGATGTTCATTTTCAGGCAGAAGAAAATAGAAGAGAGAAAGACTGTATTAACTGTCCTTTCCTGTAAAACTAATTGTAATTTAAAAGTAATTTTATTCTATGAGATTCCTCTGAGTCCTTGAAATAAATCCTATTTTATTCCAATTAGGTTACATGAGCAACTCTTCCTTTCAACCAAAACATCAGTCAGCACATGTCATTTGTTCAGTTTACCTCGTTACATCCCTTCTGATAATTAGCAATAGCTTGAACTTCTAGCCCTATCTCTAGATCTCTTGTCCTGACCCAGAAGCAAAAGGCCTCTTTAAGATGAAAGCTAGCTTCTGCAAGGGTTGTCTTTGGCTTGTAATGATTTATGATGTCAGTTTGGAAATGTGGTCCTTAATGTTCCTGCCTTCTTCCTATTCTCTTCAAATCTGTTTGCTCGTACTAAAGGCAGGGACCATGGGCAGCTGGCACCATGAACTCTGTAGCTATGGGGATTGTGTCAGTCTCCTCATTCTGGTGGCTGTAGCCTGAGGGAATTGTTGATTTCCTCATCCAGACCACAGTATATGAGGAATCAGAGCAGTCACCAACACTGTAGGACAGAAATAAAAATGTTTTCAGTCTCTTGTGTTACATTTAACTTTATTTCTTCCAGCCTAGGCGGTTTCAATTAATTTGCAAGCGTTTATTGACCAGCTACTGTGCATGGCCTCTCTTTTCTTTCCCATCCCTCCGCTGATATTCTGAAGACCTTTCTGTCTTCTCCAACACTCCCCTGGGATGCTGACTCATGTCTCTATTTTATTGCTGAACTTTCCCAAAGAGCCACCCACAGTTGCTATCTTGCTTAACCTTTCATAATCCCTATTGCTACGACATCTATCTTCTGCTTTCCCCATGATACTGTTTGCTTCTCCAATTCCCTGCATAGACACAATAAAGACCTCTCTTTCTAAGTAATGGGAAGTGACTCTCTGCTCCTGGTAATTAAACAATCTCTAAAGTCTCCTCATTTTCCCAGTTCATCTTTCTGACCCTTTCAAAGGAACAGTATAATCTGATTTACAGTGCTTTCTCTACTTGTGTCCAAAAAAAAAATGAGGCTTCTCAAAGTCTAAGTGGGTCCTGGAACATGCAAATTTGTTTCAACACCATCCTACAGGGGCTTGTGGTAAAGTAAAAGGGAGCATGTACCTTGGACTCAAGATTACAGAAGATCTCTCTGTGGCTGTAGTCAAACTTGGATAGGCAGGAGCTCCATTATTATCCCTTCAGATAAAAAGCAGAAGAGGGGATGGTTAATGGCCTGAGAAGCTGACCAGTGAGGTGAGTATCTGAGCCATTTGCTACTGGTATCTTCAGGAATAAGAAGAAAACAAGAAGAAGAAGAAGAAGAAGAAGAAGAAGAAGAAGAAGAAGAAGAAGAAGAAGAAGAAGAAGAAGAAGAAGAAGAAGAAGAAGTAGAAGAAAAAGAAGAGGAGGAGAATAAAAAGAAGAAAAAAGAGGAGGAGGAGAAAGAAAAAAAAGGAAGAAGAAGGAGGAGAAAAAGAAGGAGGAGAAGAAGGAAGAGGAGGAGGAGGAGGAGGAGATATGGGGTTGGGCAACTGAATTCTCAAAGAGGTAGCAGAGTGAATTCATTATGACAATTTTCTTCTGTTGTGTGGAGGTGACAGATAAGCAAAGCACTAGAACACAGTGTGAAGCAAATCTCCACCTTCCCACCTGCTGCCCAGAGCCTGGTTTTAGTATAGACAGGAGAATACATTTAACTATCTCCGTATTTTTTTCTTCTTTGAGATAGGGTCTCATATAATTCAGACTGACCTTAAATTCATTATGTCATTGACTATGACCTCTGATTCCCTTTTCTCCATCTCCCAAATGATTTGATCACAGGTGTGTGCTACAAAGTCCAGCATGAATGGCAATTACTCTAAACCCAATCAGTTAATTGTTGATGAAGCAATTAGAAATATAACTGTGTCATTTATTCATCTAAAATTACATCATTCATTCTTTTACTTATAAACATTCAGTTACTCAAGAAGTAGATTTGGAAAGTGAATCTGGGGACTGATGACCTGGCTGAGCAGTTAAGAACACAATTCGTTTGCAGAGGATCTGAGTTTTGTTCCCAGGACCCACAGGAGCCATTCACAACCACATATAACTAGTCCTAAAGAATTTAAAACTGGGTTTTGGTCTCCACAGGCATCTGTATTAACATGCACACACCCCATACAGATGCACATATGCACATATAATTGAAAATTAAAATGAATATGTTTAAAAGTTAATCTGTAAGGTGTGATCTCCTTAGTTTTGGTGTTTGTAGTCTTGGAGATGGATATGGAGAATGTTATTTTTCTTTGTTCCCAAAATAGTACAGTTCTCGCCATCTACTGCTTTTCTTGGTCTTTATGGTTTAGCCTTGGCCTGACCCACTTCCTTTATTCAGCGTGTTATGTCTCTCAGCCCTTCTCATTTGCTTATCATGTACCTGGTAGCTTCTACTTTCCTGGTAGGTCCCTCTTTCTCAACTGCGCTCTCTGTCTTCTCAAAGAGGCCCTTAACTAATCCTAGAACACGGATTCTTTGGTTGTCTGGCAATATCTAGGCACCCTTTTTCACAACAATGCTTTCAAATACATTAAGAACAATGTGTAGAAGAAGATCATGTTGTTTTGAAATGCCAATTAGCTTAGGATGTTAAGCAGGAGTGTCAGAAAAATAGATGGTTGAGACAGTAGAGATCCAGGCCTGGACCAGCCTTTGACAGAATATGAGACTTTGGTCCAATGTACTTGTCCAGGTGAGCCCAGTTCCTTATCCTGTAGGTGAGAGATTTTAGTTGGAAGCTCTCTAACAGTCCCTTCAATTTATACTATATTTATACTATAGCAATATATGTGCTAATATTTTTGAGTCAAGGCCTTACTATGTAGTCTAGACTGCTTTTGAACTTGCAATTTTGCTGGCACCTCCTCTATGTTTGGATTACGGGCACACACCACTATGCCAGGCTAATTTATGTGCTTTTAAACCAGTGTGTAAAATAGCAAGATCTACCGGGAAGTGTGGTGACATCTATAGTGCTGAAGTTGTGTTTAGCACTAATGATCTTGGAAGATATTTGTGACAGTTTTAAAGTGATATGAAAACGCCTATAATTTTTGTGATTGACACAATCCTCAGTGCCTTGCTTTGAAAGGAACGCTACACCATAGTTAGGAGTTAGTAAAAATGAAGGTGTGATGTTTTACCATCTAAGTTTATGGACCTGATGAGTTTTATACACAGCCAGGCAGCCACTGTAGCCTCCAGGCAAAGACATCCTGTTTTAAACGGCCCCATGACTTGAAATGCTGCATCGATGGAGGCATTATCTAGATTTATGTCTTCAGACAAGGGCATCCGTTTGGATATCTCACAGGCATCTATGAAAGTTAACCTGTCAAAAGATGAATTTCCGCTCTTACCCTCCAAGACAACGCCTCATTTTTTTTCTCATTCTGACGAATATCATCTCAGTGTTTTAAGTGTCAGAGCCCAAACCCTGAATTCTATCCTTTATGTGTGCTTTTTCTTCATCTTTGCCTCTAATTTAGAAGTTATTATATCTGAATTTAAGTTTACAAACATTGACTCAACACCTATTGTAAGCCAAGTACTGTAGAGACACCTCAGAGATCAAGCCCTTGTTTTAATCACAATCATTGGCAACAAATAAGCAGACACATGCAAAAATTATGTACCAGTAAGTGCTTTGGAGGCACAAGGAATGTCAGCCTCCATTATTACTCCCCCAGTCTCACTTACCCTGCCGTCTAAAGCACCTCTGACTCTAGCCTGAAGTCTGCTAAGTAGAGACCCAGCCAGGTTTGCTCTACTGAAGATCCCAGGTCCCTTTGTTACCACACCTGTGCCTACCAGCTTTTTAGTTTCTTGTGTGCATCAACATCACATCTCAGACCTTATCTGCTTCTGGACCTTCACTGAAAATGCCACCTCCTTAGAGAGGCCTTTCCTGATCCCTCAGTCTATATTATTCTTTCTTACCTCATGCCCCTCAGCAGCTTATCCTTTATATAGTAAGATCCTCGTGGTAATTATTATTTAATGTAAGACTCAAGTGGCCACTTAATAGGTGTGTCTCCTACTACATGAGAGTTCCAGGAAGGCAGAGACCTTTTTCTCCCTCCCCATCAGCACCGAACAGTTCCAGGCGTATTGTTAGTGAGAACAAACATAGCTATTGAATGAGTTATAAGCTATTGTACCTTTTATTTCTGACATCTGGCCCTGGACTCATCATGTATTCCAGGTTCATACTTCCTTTTTTATGCACATCCACATTAAAGCTCCATCTATATGTAAGTAGTTCCCAACCTAATCAGAGACAGTTACTCTCAAATTCATTTATCCATTCATCCATTCATTCTCTTAACCATTATTTATTGGGCCCGTTCTAATTACAAGGCAGAGTGCCAGACTATCTAAGATTAAAAGATAGATGCAAGACATGCTTCTCATCCTCCAGACATTTACAATATCAAGGGTGATTTAAGAAGCAGTCATACAATTATAGCTGGGTAGTAGGTGCTCTGCCACCATCAGCACTGCTGTTGGTGACAAGTGCAGAAGACATAGAAATGGCACATTTACCTAGGGATTTTAGGAGTTTTCATGGTGAAGTCTGAGTTGGTTCTTGCCAGGTGGATAGGCTTAGATAGCCAGAGCTGACCGAGGAATAATTCTAATAAAAGAAACAGAGTTTAGAAGCAGCTAGATAAGGTGTAAGAAGTGTAGGAAGGTCTGTGAGTGGCACAGAGGCGGTGAGTTATCAAAGCCAGGCATGATGTTTATGGCATTTTCATAATGCCATTTTCATATACTTGCAAGGGTGTCAAAAAGGTTGTTTAGAAGAAAAAAAAAGGGAATGAGAAGTACTGGAAAGATTCAGCTTACCTGTGCCATTTTAGACTTTTCCTAACTCAATGAAGAGACAATTAAGTAGTTAAATGAAATGCAGAAGTGCTGGGCTGGGAGGGGGGATCTGGGTGTGGTATGGAGCACGTGGGGAAATTGGAGTTAGAGGTGGATATTTCTTTGTCTTCAACTGGGATGCTGACATGCAGATATTACAAGGGTTGACTCAGAGTTACTATAGACATTGTCATGCCTGGCTAAAAGGTGACCATGCTTCAGCTAGTACTCATCCAGGCTTACACTACCAGATACCACAAACTGGGAAGCTCACACAGCAAGCATTTATTTCTGTAAGTCCTAGTGCCCTACAGTTTATCTAAACATGTTAGCTGAGTTCATCCTGATGGGTGCTCTTTCCTGTCTTGCAGACAGCTGCCTTTCACTGAGTGCTCCCTTGCTCTTTTCTAAGTATTTACTCATGGACAGAGAGATGGTTCCTCCTCTTCTTATGAGGCCATGAATCCTTTTGGATTAGGACTCCATCATCTTGGCCTTTTAAAACAGTCACTTCCTAAAACTCTGATTTTCAATACAGTTATATTAAAGACTGGGGATGTAATATAAGAATGTAGGTGACACTATTCAGCCTCTGGGTTTATCTTAGTTAGGGTTTTACTGCTGTGAACAGACACCACGACCAAGGCAACTCTTTAATTGGGGTTGGCTTACAGGTTCAGAGATTCAGTCCATTATCATCAAGGTGGGAACATGGCAGCGTCCAGGAAGAGCTGAGAATTCTACATCTTCATCTGAAAGCTGCTAGTGGAAGACTGACTTCCAGGCAGCTAGGACAAGAGTCTTAAAGTCCATGCCCACAGTGACACACCTACTCCAACAAGAGCACACCTCCTAATGGTGCCACACCCTAGACAAAGCATATATGAACCATAACAGGGTCCTTAAAAAATATAGGCTTCTTGTTCAGGAGTTTTAAAGAAGTGCATCAAGGGACACAAGTTATCTCAGACAGTACCTTCTGGGGATACAACACAATAGGAAAAATACTTATGCTTCTACTGTGCCCGTATTGGCATCAGTATTAATGGCCTCTGGAGAAATCCTTATGTAACTAAAAGTATATATTAGTAAACTCTGATCTCGTTTGATGACGTCATTATCCTAGAGAAAAGACAATTTTGAAGAAAAGGATAAAGAGACCTGTTTACTACCACACAGCAAGGAGAGTACATTCTAAGGACCAACGAGATGAACTCAGTCCTGTGTGCAAGACTGCAGGTTCAGTGTTTTGTCCATTTGATCCCTTAGAATCTTCCATGTTCAAGAAGAGGGAGGATTGTCTGTCCCCATGGGCATGATTGATGAGGGATCCTCCTGGCACAGAGGTTGCCTGCTGAAGAACTTGTCTTAAAACTCAGAGTTAATGGTCTGGGGCCAAACAGCGCAGATCGCTTATCTGTCCTTCCCTCCCCACCTGATTCACATTCCCGGACTGCAAAATGAGCTAGCAGGAGTTATGGACTATTAAATAATGTAGGTGTTTTTCCTAAATAACTGTTTCCTCAGTGCCTAAGTGTTTTCTAATGTGCTCTCTGTCAGCCACCCAGAGGAATCAGAGGTAAATGGTTTCCTCTCTGGAGACAGGGAGTGAGCTCTGTGCCATCCAAGGGGAGATTGATGTACTGAAGATTTTCAATTGAGCTCCAGTCCTCCAAGAAGGAAAGGCACATGATAACACAGAATGAGCCCACTGGGACAGAGGAGGACTCTGTCAGATGTTTCAAAATGCTCAGACTTGGCTCTGCTTATATTTTACAAACTAAAACAGATAGCTGTATTTCTACAGGAAGAAATGATTTTTTTTAGGTTCTATTTTTTAGGTGCTGGGGAGACGTCTCCATGGGTAAAGTGCTTATTGTGTAAGTTTAGTAGACCAGTGTCCACGTATGAGCAGAATGTGGCAGTATGCACTTGTAATCCCAGCTCTGGGAGAGGAGAAAGGCAGCTTTAGGAACTCTGTCCAGTCAGTCTAGCCAACAGGGGAGCTCCTGGTTCAGTGAAAGACTGTCTCAAAAAATAAGATAGACAGCAGCTGAGAAAGATACTAAATGTTGGCATCTGGTCTCTACATACAAACATTTACATACATAATAAACATGTATATATACATATACATACTTACAAACACACAGACACACACACACACACACACAGACACACACACACAATTACATTTTCCTGGAGTAAGGTCCCCTTTGTGTCCCTTAACCACGAGACATAGCTTCCTGTCTGTATGTCCTGTCTTATCAGGACATCTTGATAGCCAAATGATTTTCCTTGGACCATTTCCCTTCCCCTCTTCACTCACTGCCCTCCAGGTTGCAGCTTAAATGTTTTCTTTTCTCCTCAGAGGCATTTCTTCATCATTGTTTCTATCAGTGTTATTCTCGATACATCTCTCTCCTTCCTACACTTAATCCACGTATATTTATATAGTTATGTGCTCGATGCATGTCTCTCATAATCATAAGCTCTACTTGGAGGCCATGCTAGGCATCAGTGTACTGTAAATGCCTGATCTGCACCCACTGAGTAAGTAAATGGCTTCTTTTCACCAACATGGAAACTACGTTCTTTTTTCTTTCTTTTTATTGACTTATTGGAGAAATTATCCGTGTCTTCACTTTGCACTGAAAAGCCTTGCTAGCTATGGATTTTGCCATCTAGAGTCAGGAAAAGGAAGGAGTGTGAGCTGTGTGGTTAGTGCCATAGACATAGCTGGCCAGTGAAAGATCAAGACCTGGAATTCTTCTGTGAGACATTCATTTACTTAGCCGCCACACGTGTTTATTGACTATCATACTACTCGTATTATGAAAACACAAGGTCACACCGTAAGAAAGATGTTCTCTGTGACCACTGAGCAGATAGAAAAGAAAGTAAGCAAAGCTGTTGAAAGAAGAAGCAAGATGGTGAGCTTGTAGAGAGCTAGTTAGATGCTAGTTGGCTCAGGGATCACTAAGATGGACCACTCCCTCAAAATCAGAAGCTTATAAAAGCAAAAACAGAAACTGCAGTATTCTGATTACTGGGTGAAGAAAGGAGATCGGAGCCCTATCTCTGGATCTAGGTGGAGACAAACCATTTTGAACCACCTGGGAGATTGTTAATAGACAGTGTCTAAACCTCATTAGATTATGAGCTAGCTAGAGACTTTCAGTTAAAGAACATATCATTGTCCCCTCCCATGAGAGTCAATTCAAATGACCCCATCAATCACCTGGATAGTCAAACACTCCTCAGAAGAGCTGACATTCTAGAAACTTTAGAAATAATAAAAAGTCCGCCTAAAATGTAGATTGGCATAATGGTTGCATAGTTCAGTTTATCTCTTGGTGTCCTTCCCTCTACTCTGTAACAGACACAGCCCTATCTTTGATACTATAATCTGTGTGTTAAATTCAAAAAGTTTTTTTTGGAAGAGATCACAAGGACAAAAGAGGCAAGGGCAGTTCAGGGGGGATCCCAGTGACAAGCTGATCATATGTAGGGCAAACTATGCTGAGAGGAGGCCCAGACACTACTTTATATCAGCCTCTGAAGGATGAGAGTGCACTGTCTATGTGAAACTAAGGCCTAAGGAACAACACATGTAAGAGTTTCAAGGAGAAAATAGGAAACAGCATGAAAGATACAAGACTGACCAGAGAAGAGCAAGCATGGAGGCGTCTGGATAAAGATGAACATGGGCACGAAGAGCTCAAAAGTCATGATAGAGGTGGAGAAATGGCTCAAAGGCTAAGAACATTAAGTGCTCTTCTATAGGACCAAGTTCAGTTTCCAGCACCCATGTTGGGAGGTTCACAACTATCTGTAGTCTCCATTGCAGAGGATATGACACCTTCTGGCCTCTATAGGCACTCTAACATCACACACACACACATACACACACACACACACACACACACACACACACACACACACACCACACCACACCACACCACACCACACCACACCATGATGATAATAAGTTTGGCTTTTATCACAAGGTCAATGAGATGCCAATGGAAGGTTGTTTTTTTTTTTAAACAGAAAAAAATGACATCTGGTTAATATTTAGTAATATTTCTGTGTCAGAGAAGGGCAAGATAGAACCAAAGTGCTGAGAGAGTCGATTATAATAGTTAAAGAGAGAAGAGATAGACAGGGCCTTGACCTTGAGTGTTGGCAGTGGGAATAAAGAGAAGGAAACACGAGATTTATTTCAAGGTAGAGATGACAGGTCTCAGTGATGGATGGAGAGTAAGGGATGAGGAAGAGGGAGAAATTGAGAATGACTAAAGTGTGACAAATGGTCCTTTCCTTGAAGACATGCATCTTCTCAATTTGCTACAGATTTGAACCATTCCACTTTGGTACTGCTAAACTGCCAAGGCTTTCGTTATTCCTTTCTTGGTCTCACTTAGGCACCAGACTTAGTATCCTAATTCAGTAATGTATAATCTGTATGGTTCATATCTTGATCTTCACAGCTCATTGAGCCTTTTTAAGTGGTCTACAACACACATGAATTAAACATGGTGGGAAGAGATCCTAAGTGGCAGATATTCTGGCTCTCTTAGCTAAAGGCTCTAAATAGAATCCAGATGGGGCTTATGATTACATGATTGCTGAAAGCCACTATCTTTGCAGGTATTTGCAGGAAAGGTGGGGAAAGAAAAACGATGTAAGGGTAGAAGGATGTGGGGAAGTGAGAGACAAGAGAGATAAAACCGGAAACACCAGAGACTACCTAAAAGTGTCTCAACCAACTTCAGATATCGTGTTTGTGTTTTATTGAACAAGTCTGTATGTGTGCAGTGATATACCTGCAAAGAAAGAAAGTTAGAGAGAGCTGGGGGAACAAAATTGAAATTACTAATGGAGTAATACGGCTGCCATTTATTGGAAAAATATGGATGGGTGAGTTTAGACAGAGTCTCACTATATAGCCTACATAGCTGTAGGGATTATCTTCCAGAGTGTTGGCATTACAGGCATAGTAGCCCATAATGGGCATCACTGAACTCTTACTATTTATCATACAGCAAGCTAAGAGTGTCAGGAAATATATACTGTTGGTTCCTTATAAACACCTCTGTAAAGATATCTCCATTATATGAAAAGGAAACTATGTCTCAATGAGGTTTAAATGATTAGTTTATAAATAGTAATTGGCAGAACAGAGATTTCAACCCAGATTATCATGATGGCAAAACCTGCACACTTAATTTTACAGCACTGTCTTTTTAAAGCTGGGAAGGGATACAGTGGGAGCGGAGGAGATAGATTGAATTATGAATTATGGGTGCCTAAGAGGACAAGTGCACTGGATACTGGGAAACACTAGTTGACTAAGATGAAGGGGAATCTAACCTGAAGGGAAAATGTATATTAGTGTGTGACACAAGAGTGAATGAGGCATTGTGAAATTTCTAGAGATGAATATAGTGTGTTAGCAGCTTCCCACTCTATGTCCCTGTTGGCTGGAGTCTCATAACATGTGTCCTTATTGCTGTTTTGGCTCCCGGTCATGAAACTCTCTAATCTGAGATAAGCCAACACCTTTTCTCTGACTCAGACCAATGCCCATCTGGGACTGGAGTGGGGAGAGCAGCACAGACGTGATCTCCAAATGAGTGAGTTCTTCACTGAATCAAGAACCCAGGAGAACAGCAGTGTTACAATTAGCCGAGCTTTATAACTTGGCACAAATGCTGCTCATGTTAGATATTCGGTTTTTCCATTTTTGCTCCAGTTGTTTAAAGACATTCCACTAGCATCCTTGTGGCTCTGCATCCCAGGGGATATTCCAGGGAGAGCCAGTTTTACGACTCAAAGAGAAAGGGGTAGAGCAAAGGAAAGTACATGCCTTCTATGTCCTGAATCAATCACTTTTACTCAGGGAATAAGTATGTTGAGATTCAACTGAATGTCAGTTTACTGACTAGTATGTATTAATGCAGATTATCAGTACAATTGATACACTCCACTGTCAGATTGTAGGGCTCTCCAAGATGGTCTTGGCTCTTATGATGCTTAGAGAATATCATTGTGTAGGGAAACCGAATGAAGAACTATAATGGAAAGATTCACTTATATGTAGCACAGGAAAAACAGATGTTTTACCATTCTGTTGTTTGAAGACCCTGATTTGTGATTTTTAGTAATTCTTTTACCATAGATAAGTGATGTTAATTTAATGAGTTTCAGTTTTCTTCATCTACAAAAAGGAGGCCATTTAATCATTCATTCATTCTTTCTTTCTTTCTATAAATGCATATTGAATGCTTCTGGGCTTACTTCAGCTTTAGTGACATGAGAAAGCATCTCTGGAGAAGATGCTTGAGCTGATGATTGCTGGGTGATGGATGGTAGGTTGAAGAGAAGTGTTGCAGATGGAAGGGCAACTTGTGCAGAGGCTGTGATGTGAGCACGAGACTCACCTTTCACACTCCACGGGTGAAACATGAACGACTGAGGCAGGACTGGGATATAATTGTCTTTTACCCTCAACATTACAGGCATGGTTTTTATTCTGATAGAGCAATCTACACCCTGAAAAATTTTCTTTTATAACTAGAGTGGTGCTCAATCTCTGGAGTCTTTAAGGAAGAATAGAAGACAATGAATAGCAGTGGGAATTGGAAAGAGCATGTCATGATTTGGGTAAGGGGAGGTGCTGCATGAACTTTTCCTGGGGAGATGTGAGCAACTGCTTCTCCCAGATGGGTTGTGTATTAGTCAGGGGTTCCCCAGAGCAGAAGAACTTACGTGTGTGTGTGCGTGTGTGTGTGTGTGTGTGTGTGTGTGTGTGTGTGTGTAATTACGTTAACTTATTTCAAAAGTGTAATAACAACTGATTAACACCCAAGAAGTTGAGTTGCTTGGTCCTTGAGGCTGGACCTCAAAGCTTTATTGTACTGGGGAAACCAAGAACCCAGTAGTTTCTTAGTCAATAGGTCTGGGCATTCCTTTTTATCTGGGAGGCTACCAAAAGGTGCCACCCACATTTGGTACTGAGTCTTCTCACATTAAATAGGCAATTCCTTTAGTGAAGTTACTAAGGTGACTCTACTTTGTGCCAAGTTGACATGAAACAATCACAGGGCACCAGCAACAGACTAATGCACTGAATCTACCAAAGTATGGCTTGATGAGCCAATGAGTCTACTGGGCTTGTCTATAGGAGCAAGAGTGAAGGGTTGCTTCCAGAAATGTGGGTAATCTCAAACATCTGTGCCACTAAAGAGCCTCTCTGAGCCTGGATAAGTACTTCCCCATAGCTGTACATACAGAGTCCCCTCTCTAGCTAACCTTCCAAACCATGTGTGGCTGAGGAAGAATTACAGACAGCTGGCAGAGAGGTGCAGGAGGAGTAGCTGAACTCTCAAGTGAATATTTAATTACCCTTCCAACCCTTCCCATGAGGGAATATTAACAGGTCACTGCTTGAGAGTATCTTGTAAGTGATCACAGATGCTCTGTTGAGGATGCCAGAGGCTGTTATGTTCATAGGATAATCTTTCATGGTGGGAGGTTAGTTTAGCAAGTGCTAGGGACACCCTGATTGTCTTAGAGGATATACTAAAGAAGTCACTGTAGTCCAAGACCACATGGCCAACTGAGCTACAGCTTGGCTTTTCACTTTCCTCTGTTTCTAAATCTATCCCCACCATAAAAAACATACACTGCAGAGATTATTTGGTCTTTTGTGGATGCACTGGCCCTGGGAAGACACCTTATGGGGCAGGGCAGCAGAAGGTGGACCCAGAAAGTTCTAGGAAGGACAATGAGAAGTATCAGGGAGACCAAAGCAGCAACCCTCAGAAGCAAGTTGGCCCCATTGGTTAGATACTTGGTTGTCAACAGAACTCAAGTTCACTTCTGTTCCGCCTTGAGGAGGTGGGGTCCCCCTGCACTGCTGGTGTGTCCCTGCACTGCTGGTGTGTCCCTGCACTGCTGGTGTGCCCCTGCACTGCTGGTGTGCCCCTGCACTGCTGTTCTCTGCAGTGGTCACCCTTTAGTCACTCTGGCTTTTCTTTTAAGAAAAGTACTCTATCCAAGGTGTCTGTCCCATCTGTAGGAGAAAGCAGGACAGCTGTAGTCTTAGCTACAGTACCTAGTACCAGAGACTTTGTTGCCCCTTAACACACACACACACACACACACACACACACACACACACACACACACACACACACTGAGAAAGCAACTTCCTAATCCCCTTTTGTGAGTGCTGCTGCTTCCCAAAGTCGTAGCCTTGTCTCTTGGGAGACATAACTGTCTAGAATAGGGTGAGGGTCAGGTTTGCGATTGCTCCATGGCTGGTAGCTCTTAACCAAGGAAACCTCAGTTCACAGATAAGCCAGGGAAGAAGGTGGGAACCTACCTGACAAATCCTAGTGAAATTTGAGTCATCTTTCTCGTGAAACTATAATCAAAGCTTAGAGGTACTACTGCCTATATTGAAGTTGTTGGACATAGTGACCTCATTGAGCACTTCCTGTTTGTTTAGCCTCTGTATCCTAAGCCTCCATTATCCAGAGCTGTGCTGCTCATCTAGATTAGAACCAGTAAACTGGCCTTCACAATGATCTAACTATCAGATCTCTCTCTCTCTCTCTCTCTCTCTCTCTCTCTCTCTCTCTCTCTCTCTCTTTCTCTCTCTCTCTCTCTCTGTCTCTGTCTCTGTCTCTGTCTCTCTCTGTGTGTGTGCATGTGTCTGTAATGGCCGCACTCCTTGTGTATGCACTTGGAGGCTGTCCAGGACAAGACATAGGGCACTTTCCTCTCTCAGTCTTCATCTTATTGATGTGAGACATGAGGCATGGTCTCTCACTGAAGCAAAAGCTTGCTGTTTTGAGTTGAATGTTTAGCCACTAAGCTATCAGAATTTATAGGTCTCCGTCCCCCAATGTTGGGGTTATTGAACATGCAACCATACCTTGCATGTGGATTGTAAAGATGAGAACCCAAGTGCTTCATGTCCTGAAGAACAAGCACACTTACCCACCGAGCACCCCCTTAGCCACCAAATCTTTGTCAGTAAAGTGTCCTTGGACCATAGCCATGCTAGTCATATACATGTAGTCATATACATGTAGTCATATACATGTAGTCATATACCTGTAGTCATATACATGTAGTCATATACATGTAGTCATATACATGTAGTCATATACCTGTAGTCATATACATGTAGTCATATACCTGTAGTCATATATATGTAGTCATATACCTGTAGTCATATACATGTAGTCATATACCTGTAGTCATATACATGTAGTCATATACCTGTAGTCATATATATGTAGTCATATACCTGTAGTCATATACATGTAGTCATATACCTGTAGTCATATACATGTAGTCATATACATGTAGTCATATACCTGTAGTAATATACATGTAGTCATATACATGTAGTCATATACATGTAGTCATATACATGTAGTCATATACATGTAGTCATATACCTGTAGTCATATACATGTAGTCATATACCTGTAGTCATATATATGTAGTCATATGCATATAGTTATATACATGTAGTCATATATATGTAGTCATATGCATATAGTTATATACATGTAGTCACATACATGTACCTGCTCACTTGCACACAACACTGCAGAGGCAAATGGATATCACAGAGACTGGATGGCTCACAAGGCAGAAGATACTATTTTTGCTTTTTACAGAAAATGTCTATTGGCCCTTGCTGTCCAACCTTGTGTGTCAGCACAGGCTTCCACAGTGAGGTGGCAGTTGGAGATAGGTGAGCAGAAATGAAAAAGGAAAGCAGCACTGAACAGAACTGAACACAACCGGAATCAAATGGACCTGGGTTCCAATCTCTGCTCTTGCTTATTCACTGTAGGTTTGGGGCCAGCTGCACCTCCTCTCTCTGCCTTAGCTGCCAGATCTGCAAAAGGTCCTGACCATTGTATTTACCTCACTGGGTGGTCATGAGGATTAGGCTGATTAACAAAAGCGCTGGTTAATTCATACTGAGGGCTCATGAGAATCTGCTGATTTTACTACTAATGCTGTGTATCAAGAGGAGGCTAAGCACTCCGTGTGTGTTTTATCTCAGTTAATCCTTACAAGGCTCTGTGAGGTAGATGCTGTGTTATTATTTTCCCATTACAGGGAGGGGGGTGGTCTGTAGCACTAGTCACACACTGTGCCTCCTGGGTGGCACAGAGTTGTGGGAACTCTCAGAAGGGGAGGGAGAAACAGACACATGTACTCCCATTTGTGGTGGAAACGGCTCACTGGGTGACTTCACTGTGGGAAGTGGGCAGCAAAGGCCAGAGCTCTGAACCCTTGAGGACACCGACAAGGTCTATTTCAGACTGTGGAGTGGAACTGCATGGCTTCCTCCACTTCCCGTCAGTTTTCCTTTAATTCCCAACACCACATCCCCTTGTTTTGGAACTGACTAAAGAGTGTCAGGTGGGACTGGAGGGTAGAGCTGGGCGAGGCAGGGAATGATGAAGTGGCAGAGAGGGAGGAGGATGGGTGGAGTGGAGAAGCTGCCAGGTGGTGTCCTGAGACTACATCAGACACATTTTAAGGCAAACTCCTCAAGCTTTATTCAGTTACCTGGGTCTATTGATGTCACTTGGACTGGATCAATATATCTTCCTGGAGAATTCAAAGGAAAGAAATCTATGTGAGGCTCACTCAGTAGGGAGAGCACGTTGGTGCTAGAGTGATAGGTCCCTGAGGGGAGTGCTAAGCACTCACCAACTGCTGTCCTTATTGTCTCTTTGCCTTTGCAGTGGAGCAAGTGATGGTGGGAGGGGAGCGAGCAGGAGAGGGTGTCCTCACACACCTTAGCACCCAGCATCTACTGAGCTCCTCTGGTGTGCTGGCATGCATGATAACCATTTAGTGGGATAGCATGGCAGCTGGTAGGAATAGGCATCAGAGAGCTCCAGATTTCAGAAGCAGGGCAGGCGTTTTAGTTTTCTTATAGCTGTGACCAAACACTCCACAAGAGACAACTTCAGAGAAGACGGACTTCAGTTTAAGAAGGAATATGGTTCGAGGTGGAGGGGGGAGTAAGGCAGCAGGAGTGTGAGGCTGGCCCCACTGCATCTGCAGTTAGTAAAGAGTGAACAGGCTCAGGCTGTAAAAACCTCAAGGCCCTTTCTAGCGATGGCCTTCCACCAGCTGAGTTTCAGCTAACATTCTTCATCTTTCTAAAACCACTTCTACAATGCCTTTAACTGGGACCAAGTGTCCAAACACATGAGCCTTTTGGGGAGACATTTCACTTTCAAACCACAGCAGCAAGGTTGTGGAGCTGCCTCTTCTATGGTTTCCTGTGATGATTTGTAGATTGTGGGGGGAGGGAACTCACTTTTCCTAGTCCCAAGGTATAATTCAGCACCCCATGGCAGCAGGACTTTTTAGTTTTACATTATTTTCTTCATCTCCTTATTTACCATCTCCTGTTTTATGATTTTTTTTCCATAAGGAAGATGACTTTATTAAGGTAATTAAAGGAGTGTGGCAAAAAGGAAGGTCATTTGGTCTTTCCCGAGTGGCATGGATAGTGGTACTTCTGCCCCCAGAACTGCCTTTGGTTTGTGGGATGGTAGATTCAGGATGGAGAAGCAGCAGAAAGATGCTGGTGCCAGCTCCAGGGGCTGGACCAAGCTCAGGAAGCAAATCCCTAAGGTATCTTTCATTCTATCCTCCTTGGATCTCGTGCCCCATCCTCTGATACACTTCAAGAATTACAATCTAAAGATTGTTGCTGAACTTCAGGATGAACACATTCTTGGGAGGCTGTTGCTTGAGGATCTTGAGAACTGAGGTACCACAGATTCCTTGGCAGGTGTCAGAACAGGCATCTCTTATGCCTAACTCACATTCTTGTGTTATTGTGTCTTGGCAGGGAAGACTGGAATAGGCATTTGAGATCATGAAAAGTGTACCTGCTTCAAAACAACCCAGAGAGCTTATCCAGCCGGAGTGCTTGCCTGCTGGATTTTTAGCATGGCACTGAGGTGGTTCCAGTTGATCTTGAGATAAACCATAAAAATGGAGAAGTTCTCAAATTTGAGCAATTGGAAATGTAATCTTATGCAAATAGACTCCTTTCCTGGTTCTACACAGAGGAAGGAGGTACACTCGTTTTTTTGGGATACCCAGAAGCATGGTGGCAGGTTTAAGGTTGCCTTGTGGTGACCAAGGACAGCTATACATTTTGCTATGCTTTGCTATGCTCAGGCTCCTCTCAGGAGACAAGGCCTCTTCTCAGAGTTCCAGTCTCTCCCAATTCCTTGTCCTAGCATGTACTCTTAGGCCCCTTCAACTTTCTAGTCATTCACTAAATTAATTCAGCTCTTACCTTGGACCACAGACCACAGAACTGCTAAATGGGAACTATGGAAGTGTACCCAGAAATCAACATTTTAACATACCTCCTAGGTGATTTTATTCTCCATAAAAATTTAAGAGTCACTTAAACTTTTTGGTGTACTTCATGATAAGCTAGAGATGCTGGCATATTTCCATCTAAATACTTCATTCAATAAATATTTATTAGTCATTTACCACAGTGCAAGGCACCATTCTGTTTTTATTACCTTTATTTTTTTACAGTACACTCTTCCATAGTTCCTTATCCCATTCCTTCCCCCCCCCCGCCTTTAAAAGGATGCCTCCCACCAGACTTTCCCATTCCCTGGGACCACAAGGCACCATTTTTGATGATATAGTCTTCCACAGTCTGCAGACACAAAATAGCTATTGTTAACAGGAAAAGGAGAACAGAAAGATGGAAAGAAGAGGAACCCATAAAGTATCCCTAAGTTACTGTGTGTGCAACTGCAAGCAGAAAACAAATGGCACCATGCAGTTTTGTAGAATTATCAAGGGATTTCACATGTTTAGCTCTGTGGGGTTCATGAATGTAACAGCTCATTCTTCCTGAGTCTCACAGTCCTGAAGGCTGGACTTGCACCAGAGAATGCTGTCCGTGGTGCTGAATCGAGTGCCTGGCCAAGGACCTCCCAGTGCAACACAATTCTAACTATAGGGTATATATTGGAGGTACCTAGAAAAATGTTCAGAAACAGCCTTGTAATTTAAAAATAAATTGCTCTCAATATCCTGTTAATGCAGAGGTATCTCTCTCTCTCTCTCTCTCTCTCTATATATATATATATATATATATATACATGTATCACATAATTTCATGTATGTATATACATGTATGTATATATATATATATATATATATATATAGAGAGAGAGAGAGAGAGAGAGAGAGAGGTGAGAGAGACAGAGACACAGAGATAGAGACAGAGATATCATACTGTCAGGCAAATATTAGACCTAAGTAAGTAACACTGTTTAATATTGTTTGCCATTTTCTATAAGCAGACATTGTAGCTGAATTAGGTTTGATACATAAAAAAAATTATTTGTGACTTTTAGAGCGTGCTTAAAGTGTGGTGCCTAGTAGCAGGTTGGTTTGGTTCTATGGGAATCCAAAGGCCACATGTTGGCTGAGCACTTCCAATAAGCAAGTGTCCCTGGGAACTTTGGATTCAGTTGAGAATGTGGTATTTAAGACCAGGCACTGCATCCTCCCCTGGACCTTTCGTTGGGCTCTAAAATGACCCAGACCTGATATCCTTTAAGACTGCATCAGATTGTATCAATTTTAGAGGCATGGAAAACAATGTTTTAGAAAGAGCTGGGGTGTGTAGGGGCCATTTATTGGGAAGGCACAGGGCTAAAATGCTTCCCATTCATTGCACATTTTTTTCTCCTTCAGTACTAGAGACATATTTAATAAGTGTTTTAGAAATTGGATGTCATTTAAAGAAGTTGAGACTTCAATCATAGCAGAGGTAGTGTTGGAAAAATTTAAAATAATCTCCTTTCATTTCTCTTTGAACAGATGCCAAAGGATGTCTCTTCATCCCAGTACAAAGCTATTCAAGAGACATTTTAGAACTGCTCTCTTCTGACGTGTCTCCTAGAACATCCATGCTTTTCCCCTGCACTAGTTACCACAGTGGGTACCCAGAATAGCACTGACTTGACAAACATAGGGCACAGAGTAGTAGCCAGGGTTGGGGAGGTGATTAGCAGCCCACTATGGAAGCTCTTTCTTGTGGTACCTCTTAAATGGGAAGGGACTTCACATAATTTCATCTTGTAGGCTCTGGGTCCTGTGAGAAGAAGTTAGAACCCCATATTTGGTGAGTGGTAATGGAGGGAGTGACAGAGGTACCATAGCCCATGTGTAAGGCTGTTTCCAAGCATCACTGTGAAAAAGAAAAATTTGTTTTCTAATCATCTTTCTTTTTATCTCTTTTTTTTCTGAATCCTCTACTTCAGGACCAAGATAAGAATAAAGAAGGGCTCTAGGTTAAAAAAAAAAGGCAGGACTCTCAGGTTTGTGAACAAGGTGATTGTATACTTGAGTGAACCTGAGTCAATGCCTTCTTAAAATTTAGACTCTAACAATCCTGCTTGTTGTCTGTCTCTAATCCTGGCCCTGTTCCATCAATTCTAAATACCTAAACTTACACACTGGTGTCCAGATAATGCCCTTATGTCTCTTCCCCTACCTTGTTACCAGGGAAACCATCCAATACATCAATCCATGCCAATGTTTGAGAACATATAGGCTACTCTCAGGAATAACTTTGTTTTCATTTAGGATCTCTAAAAAGACAATACCTTTCTCAAAACCAGCCCATTTTTGCCCTTGGTGATCTCTCCTTTCACTTAACAACCAGGTGTGTCTTGTCCCAGACTTTATCCCTTGCTTTCTAAATCCTCTACTTCAGGGCCAACCTTCAACTAGGCACTTGGGCTGTCCTCAGGGAAACCACAGGCTCCATCATGTATATTTCTGAATACCACGTAGTTTCTGCTAGGTTTGTACACAATAGGAATTCATTATGCTGTAAACCAAAATGGTGAAATTCAGGTATGTATGGTGCTGTATTGGGGGAATTTGTCCTTCTTGAGTTAGGATGCACACAGGGATGAACTGTAGAAAAGTAACTATAGAAGAGGCACTGTGGAGGAGAACATCTTTGTGTGAAATCATAGAATGATTTCTATAGGTTGTGGGCTTTGAGCTGCAGAGATTAGGTATATGCATTCCAGCCAGATGGAAGAGCATAAATAGAGGTGTGGAGACCAGAAAGCACAGAATAAGTTCTGTGGAATACTAAGTGCCAGGAGTGGGGGATGGGGAGTGGGGGTGAGTGGGTACTGACTATCTGCGTCTCCGATGGAGTACCTGTAGTACTTCCAGCAGGCTGATCAGGGGAGGCAGAATGGAGTCAATAATGGGAATCCTAGGTCTGTGTTTTTCTGGAGTGGGAAACAGTGTAGTCTGGGACAATCGTTGGGGTTCCCGGTTTTCTGTGTAACCAGGTGCCATACTGCTGGGATTTGGGAACCTGAATCTTTGTTCTCCCTGCTTTCCCTCTGGGCAGATAAGCAACAGGCAGGAAGGGGAGCAGCAAAGCTGGAACCAAGAGTATGGAGGGGCTGGAAGAGAGAAGGCCTTCTGCCAGAGATTTAAGCATAGCTCTTTATAACAAAGCCCCTACACCTCCTGCCTGTGATCCTTGATAAAGAGCCAGTCCTTGCTTGTTTGATGGTGGGTGAATACATACACCTTACTCAGGTTGAACCAGGGATTAAATACCTTTTGTGGGAAGGAATGCCCAGGAAGGCAAGCTCATTGGCTAACATTTGGGACCTAAATAGATCTCTCATTAGCATGGAGAACTTCAGGTTTGTATGTTACATGACTGATTGCATGGTTCTCTGGGAACCTTGTGGTTATATGTTCCAGAGCAGGCAGAGGACAGCGGGGAGTGGCCCCTCTCCTACCATTCTCAGTTTTGAGATTTACAGGCTTTGGGCTCATTCAGCCTTACCAGTTCTTCTGTCTGGTGGTACAGTCCACTTGCCCCACAAATAGACATTCTACTTGACTAAAAGAAAATTGTATTGAGCTAAAACAATATAACATTGGGAAGAAATTCTGGGTCAAATTGTAAGTGGCTCTGAGTTAAGGCTCTGAATAACATTTAAGAATGGTTGTTAACATGTGAGGCCTGCTTGGTAGCACTTGCCTTTAATTCCAGCTCTCAGGAGTTGAGGCAGGTGGATACCTGTGAGTTTGAGGCAAGCTGGTTAACATGGTGGGTTTCAAGCCAGACTGAGTTAGATGGTAAAACCAAAGCTAAATCACTATGGACTTCACAGAACAGAGAATGCCATGACTGGGTTGAGGGTGTTTCAGGAAATTGGAAAAAGTTCAGTTGACCTGTAATACATTCCCTTGGGTCCATTAGAGTTCATTTTTCATTTCCATTAGAGATTAATGTATCTTGAGTAACAGACCCGGGGTGGGGAGAGCAGAGCTTCTAACTAAAAGTATTTATTCACACGTTAGTATGAAGTGGTAAAATGGCCAGTTTATTTTTAATAACATGAAAATTATATATTTGGGCTATATTTATAAAAGGAGCTGTTGTCCACAAAATGAAGGCTTTAACTTTTATTCTTTGGGGATTTTATTTTTATTTTATGTATATTAGTGTTTTGCCCCCAGGTGCAGTACCCGCAGAGGACAGAAGACGGTGTCAGATTCCTCTGGGATTGGAGCTACAGATGGTTAGTGAGCTGCCATGTAGGTGCTGGGAATTGGATCCAAGATCTCCAGAAGAACAGTTGATATTATTAACCTTCGAGCATCTCTTCAGCCCTGAAGGAAGGGTTTGGAATGGTTGTCTGGTGTGGTACTTAAGGCAATGGACTAGGACTTAAAAGGAAAACACAGGACCATGAAAGCTGTGGATGATATCTATTATTAATGCTCACTAATAAAAAATTGAACAAGCCAGTCGATACTTTACCTTCATTCACAACAACTCTCAGGACAGTGTTTCTCAACCTTCATAATACTGTGACCCTTTAATACAGCTCTTCATGTTGTGGTAACCCCCAACTATAAAATTATTTTTGATGCTAGTTTATAACTGTTATTTTTCTACTGTCATGAATCATAATGTAAGTATCTATGTTTTCCAGTGGTCTTACATGATTTTTGTGAAAGGGCCATTTGATTCCCCGAAAAGGGTCAGGACCCACAGGTTGAGAATTGCTTTCTTAGAAGAAAATGAGGTTATGAACCTCCTGGTTATCTGAAAGACCTCAGATTTGAACCCAGGCTTTGAGAACCCAAATAGCTATTTTCACAATTCTCTAAAATTCATGAATTTCACTTCTTTTATTTTTGCAAAGGTCGACTCCTTCAGAATTTAAGTCTTGGGCTTTTTCATTATGTGAGGCTGTAACCCTCAAAGCCATCCCAAACCACAATTCTCTGACAAAATTAGGAAACTTGGTCATTCTTAATCTGGGTCTTACATTTTGAACTTCTGTTTATATTTTATGTGTTTGTTGATTTTCAGTATGAAAGAGACAGAAAGAAGAGGCACAGGTGTTTACAGAGGATGACCAGGACTTGTTATTCTTGAGAAAACACACATATTTAGTATCACACATACTGCTTAGGCAAGTTTGAATACTTGTAAGGAGAAAACTACCCACCATTGCTACATCCTTCTTATGTGGTTATCAATACTGCATGGATCGTGCGCTCATTACCACATGGCCCGAAGCGACTTGTTTCCAGGCAAGCCTCTGCTTTGCTACTCTCCCTATGGAGACCTTTACTTCCTGTGACTGGAGGCTGAAGCTGGGAATGGAGGCTTGAGGCTTCATGGCAGCCCCGAGAGATGTGTCTGGAAGCTTGCAGTTGGTGTGTCAAGGGGAAATAAAAAGGCCTTTGTTAAGCTCAGCCTGGCAGAGAGGAAGGCGTCTGCCAAAACAGAGAATAACAATGACTCATTTCTACAGTGACACAGCTGTCACAGTGTGTGCACTAGGCTCATCTCCTCTAGTCTGTATGACACCCTGAGGATCAGGCAGAGCGGAGGGCACCTTAAAGAACTTGAGGCTGATTGAGGTGAAATGTCTTTCTAAGGCCATTTGGCTGGAAGATGTTGAGCCTGGTCCACAAACTCAGACCAAGTCTATGTTTCTTGCTATACTATCTCTAAAGAAGTCTCTACTGCCCTGTGTCTCTAGAAACGACAGGAGCGCCACCAGTTCCCACTCCACATGGGAAGCAGTTTGGACTTGTAGGACATTCCTGTATAGTTTCAATGATAAATAGCCATTTTTATTCAAGTGTTGGCCAGATGTATGTTAGTTCTAAGCTTTGTGATCTAGCCCTCATGCTATTACTGTGAAGCTTTCCTTGTTGAACTTTACTCCTCCCTGGGTTTGATGGCTCCTTCACCATGTGGTCCCCACATAGACCGTTACCCCATTATAGCACTTCCAACCTGTCTGTTTACTTACCACTTGTTTCCTGGGCAGCAGCCATTAAGTTAATGGCTACTATGTGTAGAGTTAAATTCGTTGTTTCTCCTTCATGCTAAAAACAATGTTTAGAACATAGTGGGTGGCCAGTGTAGTTGGAACAGAATGAAATTTACCCAAACATTAAAAGACAGTCTTGTGTGTCATGAGTTCTTGTCTGTGCTTGGAGTTAGCTTCTCTTACTTTCTGTAGACATTTTTTTTCCATCCATTCTCCACTAAGCAAAGATTGACTGTTATTCAAGAGCCTTTCCTAGTTTGTTAGCATGTTAATCAGTGGGCATTGCCAGTGTAGAATTCCCAACATAAAGAATCCTTTTGATGATGGTGGTGAGGTGTTCTGAGGAAAGAAGATTAATGTCCCACAACTTATCTGTTCCAATGTTGTGTGGGTGGCTGAAAGAATGGAGGTGCCCTTGAGGTTATTGGTTTCAACAGTAGAAGCGTGTGAGTGTGAGGTCAGGTAAATGCATGTGTTTATGTGTTTACACTCCTGTGCTCTGGAACCCTGGAGCTTCTAGGATGGGAGAAAACAGTGTGAACCACATATGCACGATTTTCTACCAGGGCAAGGGCACAAACTGTGAAGGATCTTTCTAGAGCTTTTGTCTGTTAGAATTTAGAAAATGACCTGGTCAAATCACCACCAGACTGCTGACTGAGAGCAGTAAACATCTCTAGTGTATCCAGAGTCACTGGCCAAAGGTAAGCTGAAGTCATGGAATTCACAGGCAACCAAGGACAGAGTGTTTAACCTGTCATTTCCCCCACCACAGCATCACACTCAGTGCCTGAAAATGACTGATTAGGTCATCTAGCTGCTTTCCTATGTTGTACAAAACTTTCACAGTCACAAGGACATCTGTTAATTACAATTTATTTATTTAATGTATATTGATATTCTGTGTATATCTGCACACCAGAAGAGATTATCAACTGGATTCCTTGGGACTACGGTTATGGATGGTTGTAAGCTACCATGTGTGTGCTGGAAATTGAACTCAGGACCTTTCCATCCCCATGTTTAATTCAGACTCCACAGGCTCTTTGGGTGTGTTTCCTCTGTGAGGAGGGGCCCACACCTAAACATAGTAAATTCAATATACAGCAAACCACTTGCCAATGTCAAACTAAATGGAGAGAAACTCAAAGCAATTCCACTAAAATAAGGGACTAGACAAGGCTGCCCACTCTCCTCCTACCTATACAATATAGTACTCAAAGTCTTATACAGAGCAATTAGACAACAAAATGAGACCAAAGGAATGTGAATTGGAAAGGAAGAAGTCAAAATATCACTATCTGCAGATGATATGATAGTATACTTATGTTACCCCAAAAATTCCACCAGAGAACTTCTAAACCTGATAAACAACTTCAGCAAAGTGGCTGGATATAAAATTAACTCAAAACAAACAAACAAATAGTAGCCTTTCTTTACTTAAATAATAAACAGACTGAGAGAGAAATTAGAGAACTGACACCCTTTACAATAGTCACAAATAATATAAAATATCTTAGTGTGACTCTAAACAAGCAAGTGAAA
The DNA here is from genome assembly GCF_963924665.1 of Micromys minutus. Taxonomy (NCBI): domain Eukaryota; kingdom Metazoa; phylum Chordata; class Mammalia; order Rodentia; family Muridae; genus Micromys; species Micromys minutus. The sequence continues at coordinate 39,404,239 of NC_137973.1, forward strand.
GATCTGTATGACAAGAAATTAAAATTTCTGAAGAAATTGAAGATCTCAGAGGATGAAAAGATCTCCCATGCTCATGGATTGGAAGGATTAATATAGTAAAAATGTCCATCTTGCCAAAAGCAACCGACAGATTCAATGCAATCCCCATCAAAATTGCAACTCAGTTCTTCATAGAGTTAGAGCAATTTGCAAATTCATTGGAGTAACAACAGCAATAAAAACCCAGGATATCAAAAACTATTCTCAACAACAAAAGAACTTCTGGGGGGGGGTGGGGGATCACTGTTTTTAACTTCAAGGTGTATTACAGAGCAATCATAATAAAATTTGAATGGTATTGGTACAGACAATCAGGTAGATCAATGGAATAGAATTGAAGACCCAGAAATGAACCCACACACCTATGGTCACTTGATCTTTGACAAGGGAGCTAAAACCATCCAGTGGAAAAAAGACAGCATTCTCAACAAATGGTGCTGGTTCAACCGTATACAGTCACCAAGCACAGACAATACTGTGGAGGCCCAGAAGTGCATGCTGACAGGTGCCTGATATGGCTATTTCCTGAGAGGCTCTGCCAGAGCTGAGAAATACAGAGTTGGAAGCTCTCAAGCAACCACTGAACTGAGAACGGGTCCCGAATGGAGGAGTCAGAAAAGGACTAAAGTAATGGAGAGGGTTTTCAATAATCCAGGGAAATATCAACCAACCAGACTCACCATAGCTCCTAGAGACTAAACCACCAACCAAAAAGTACACATAGAGGAACTCATGGGTCTAGCAACATATGTAGCAGAGAATGGTCTTATCAGGCATCAAGGAGAGGAGAGGCTCTTGGCCCTGTGAAGCCTTAGTATAGGGAAATGCCAGAGTGGGGAGGTGGGAGGAAGAGGTGGGTAGGTGAACACTCTCATAGAGGTAGGGGAGGGGAATGAGAGAGGGGGATTCCAGAGGGGAATCCGGGAAATGAAATAACATTTGAAATGTAAGTAAAGAAAATATCCAATAAAAATAATGGTTGCACTAAAAAGAGAGAAAGAAAGAAAGAAAGAAAGGAAGGAAGGAAGGAAGGAAGGAAGGAAGGAAATTAGACTTGTTTCCCAGCCTGGTTCCCTCTCTATGTATAGTCTCTGTGAGACAAATAACCATCTCCTCCTCATGCACTCACTGTGCTGATGCTTTTCTCCTTCACCATGGGTCCAGAATCAAAGGAACCAGGGACTGTAGACTGAAATATTTCAAACCGTGATCCAAGACCTCCCCAACAAACAAACAAACAAATCAGCAAAACAGACAAACAAAAACAAAAAATAAAAAAAAGCAAATCAACAATAAAACTTTGTTCCCACGTGTACCGGCTAGCTTTATGTCAACTTGACACAAGCTAGAGTGATCAGAGAGAAGGGATCCTCAACTGAGAAAATGCCGTCATAAGATCCAGCTGTAAGGCATTGTTTTAGCTAATGATCAATGGGGAGAGTCCGGCCCATTGTGGATGGTGTAGCACCTGGACTGGTGATCATGGGTTTTAAAAGAAAGAAGGTGGAGCAAACCTTGGAGAGCAAGCCACTAAGCAGCATTCTTCCATGGCCTCTCCACCAGCTCCTGCCTCCAGGTTCTTGTGCTTAAGAGTTCCTGCTCACACTGCTTTTGATGGTAAACTTATGAGCAAAACAAACCCTTTCCTTGCTTTGGCCATGGTGTTTCATCACAACAATAACAGCCCTAAATAAAGCACTTCTGATGTTTCTGTCAGGTATTTGGTCATAACAATGATAAAGATAACTAACAAGGGGGATGTATCGATAGCTCAGTGGTTAGGGCATTTGCCAGTCTTCCAATGGGCTTGGGTTCTGTTCTTGCCAACCACATCATACCTTCTTCTGGCTTTTGAAAGCACCAGGAAGGCTGCTGTGCATATAAAGTCATAAAGGTATGCATACATACATAAACATTAATTAAAAAATAGACAAATAAAAGGAGTAACATTGATGCAAAACTTCTGAGGCAGAAAACCACTTCTAATCATCTCTGGCTCCCTTTGTATATATTATGCAGAGCTTTACCCATGCCCCACAGACACTCATCTCTCCTTGCATCTCCTGCCTCTGTCCCCTCCCCTTTCCCTTCCCTCTCTTTTCTCTCCCCTCTCTCCCCTCCTTCCTTTCTTTTATTCCTTCCTTCCTTCATTCCTTTCTTTCTTTCCTTCCTTCTTTCTTTCTTCCTCTCTTCCTTTTTTTTCTCTACTGGAGATAGAACTGAGGGCCTCATGCATGCCAGACAAGAGCACCACCACTGACCTTCACCTCCAGTCTCATCTACATGACTTGAATGTAGAAAAAAAACTTAGTATAAGAAATATACCTGCAGTCCCTACTGTCAATGCACTGATAGTCTGTTAAGAAACAACATATTTAAAAAACAAATAGCTTCCCAAAGCCAGCGTTTCCATTCAGTTCTTACAAAACATATGCACCATTACAGCAGAGAATGCAATGTGTTCCATTTAAGGATATACATTATCTCAAGAGAAAAGAAACCCAGCTTTACATTCTGACAGTTGCCGAGTGTCTGGAGCATTCTGGGCAGCTCTGACCTGTCACTTCATTTGTCCTTTCTTACTCACAGTGCAGTGTAGTTTAACGATAGCAGTGGGTACTGTTTGCTGACCTTTCACTCTGTGGCAGGCAAAGTACCTCTATCTATTCTTTGTATGAAACTCAATACTTATCAGAAGTCTGCTGATTATGGCTTGATTATCTTACATAAGAGATGAGGAACCAGGCTAAGGGAGGATAAACAATCTGATAGGTGAGGTCAGTTGCGGACTTGCTGGGTTTGAGGGCCATCTGTTTAACAACAGAAGAAGGGCTTTGAATCACTTTGTCTGAGAGTCGAATGTGGGATGCCCCGCATCAGATTTCTGTCTCAATACCTGCCAGCTGTGCGATTTGAAACCCCCTCCCTGCCGAGTTCCATCTTTCCGATTTACAGAGCAGAAATCATAACCACTACTTTGGAAGGTTGTGGGGAGTCGAGATGGTTCATTTTAATTGTTGTCTTGATGCACTCTAGAATCACCTAGAAGAGAGTTTCAGTGAAGGATTCTTTGTCTTGGTCGGGCTGGCCTGAGGGCATATCTGTGGAAGACTATCTTTGTCTGTGTTCATTGGAGTGGAGAGAAATACTGTGAGCAGCACAGTTCTCTAGGCTGGAGGGTCCTGGATTGGAGGAAGTGGATGCTTTCTTTGCTCTCTATTCCCTGAGTCCAGATGTAGAGTAGCCAGCTGCCTTGACTGTGACTCCCTACAATGCTGGACTGTAACCTGCCCCTTCAGCTTAGGGAGAAAAATCCTTTCTTTAGTTGCTTTTCTTTAGAGCATTTTTATCACTGCAACAGGAAACAAAAGTAAGACAGAAATAGTAAATGCGATCATCTGTGTGTGTGTGTGTGTGTGTGTGTGTGTGTGTGTGTGTGTGTGCATATCACAATTATACAGTAGATCTCAATGTGTGTTAGTCTTCTTTTGAAAAAACTCAGGTACCCTAGGGAATGGCTCAGTGAGGAAAGTACTTGTATAAGTTTGAAGACCTAAGTTCAAATACTCCGAACCCATGTAAAGCCTGGTGGAGTAGCATTCATCTATAGCCCAAGTGTTCCCACGGGGAAACAATAAGCCCCTGTAGCTCACAGATCAGCTAATCTGGTGTGATGCCCAGGTGAGCAACAACAAAAAGAAAGGGTTTGTCTCAGGCAAAGAGCAAACCCTAGGTTACCTTCAGACCATGGACATGCCATGGAATGTGTGTGTGCGCACACATGAATGTGTACACACACACATACATGGGTACACATAATGCACATATACATAAAACATCCCAAGCCCCTATTCATAATTAAAAAACCAGGTAACTTAAAAAAAATGAACCAGCAAGTAACCAGTTGTTTTCCAAACCTGCTGTCGGGTCACCATCGCTGCCCTGAGCCAGTCTCTATAGCTTTTTCTGTTCACTTTTCAGACATTAGTTTTACCTACAGGTATTAAAAAAGCCAGGTGGATCTAAATCAATACTTTCATTTCACATCCAATTTAAGCTTTTCTCTTTCTTTCCAACTCAGGTTCTGCTGGTGCACAGCAACCTGCTGTGGGGTAAACGCGGTTGTTAATTTCTTTAAGCTCCCTTTCTTCATCTTAGCTACTGGCCACTGCCTGGAGCTCCTGCAGGGCTGAGATGGGGAAGAAAGGAGAAGGACTTTTCCAGATGCTGAATTGCTGCCTCTCTCCCTCATGAAATTTTTTTTTTGGTGTGGGCTTTTAAAAAGTTCTTTCTTGCATATTCCCACCACTGGGCTTCTGATATGGTCCCCAATGTCCCTCCTCAGGACTTCTCCTCAGCTTCCCTGCTGGTAGCACCCTCCTTGGGCTGTCCTCATAATGTTCATCTGCCTCCTGTTCAGAATGCTGTTAATCCTAGGGAAAAAGACTGAGGCACTTGGGAGGCTCTGGCTAGCTACACCTCCTCCAGGCTTCTGGCTCTGCGACCTCTCACTCCCTAGGCAGAGCACACCTCCAGTGACACTACCTCTGCTGTGACACTACCTCTGCTGTGACACTACCTCTGCCTGTTCCAATGCCATAGAAAATTTCCTTGTCTTCTTTGCATCAATATGCACTTACTCTAAGATGGAAGAAGGGGCATTTGGGCCAGGACACCTTGTAGAGCAAACAAATTCCAGTGAATCCTGCCAACGAACACCCTCCTGATTAATCTCTGGTCCTCCTTCACAAGTGAGATCCCAGGTGGCTGCTAGGATTAGGGACATGAATTGAATTTTTTGTTATGTTTTCTACTATGAGATACTTCTAAGCATCGTTAGAAAGAATACATACTTAGCCGTCATTTTTCTTGGCTCAAATTCTGAGAAAATAAACATATTCTAATTGGGAGATATCGCAGTGATTGCCCCTTACATGTACACAACTCTAACCACAGTAACAATGTACACCATTATAAAAATCAAACACTGGAGTGGCTGGAGAGAGGGCTCAGTAGTTAAGAACATGAACTACGTTTGCAGAGGACGAGAGTTCAGTTCCCAGCTCCCACACCTGTGGCTCATAGCTTCTAACTCAAGTTCCAGGGAAATCCAAAGACCTCCTCTTGACTCTGTGGGCAACCATACTTACATATGCATATTCACACACAGGCACACACAATATTTTTAATCTTTAAGAAAATAAAAATGAACAAAATCAAATAATAGAAAAGGGCATTTGCTCCCTCTATTCATGTTGGAGCTAGGCATCATTTCTCACAAACTACCATTTTCCAAGCCTGTCTTTTGTCTATTTTTACCATTCCTTCCTACTTTCTAAATGACATATATGTATGATATTGGATTCTAAAATGTTGGCTCCTGACTGTTGACTTCCTAGTGCCAAAGAGGAAAACCTAGTTCCTTTAATGCCTACTTTTCTTCATCTCTCCCATCAGAAGTATTTCCTTTTCCCTTCTTCCCAATAGCATCATTGAGTGGCTTTTGACTAAATAGTGTATCTATTATTGTTGCTATCTGAATGTTAATAGTTCAGTTATATTACTCAATGATTTTTTTTTGTTCTTAAATATCTTCTCCTTTGGATCAATCTTTTCCGGTTTCACTTGTTTGTTTAATATGTAGCATATATACAATTCATCTTCAGATTCCTAAACAAAGTGATCCAACTGTTCTCAGTACAGATGCATACGTAAGACAATCTGTCTGCCCTAATAAGCCATTTCTAGGTCAAGTATCTACAAGATTCGTCATTCAGTTTGAGCTCCTTGGTCTCTGCTCTCTTGAGTCTAGTACATGTCCTTGGCCTTGGATAGTCCCTTGTGACCCCAGAGATCATCTCTCCCAGCTGTGTTAGATTCCTGTTTTTGGGATGGCAATTTTTTCTTTTTTATTTATATTTTTATTACAGCTTTGTTCACTGTTTTTTTTTTCCACTCTGGTGGAGATTCATATAAAAAGTTGATGATTGGTAGATTTTTAGATTCCACTGAAAATGTCAGAGAGAGGGAAAGTTTGGCTAGGTATTGAATTCCAAGTTCAAAGTGACTTCTTCCTTTCAAAGGTTTAGTAGTATTAGTTTAGTGTTTTTAGCTCTGATATTTCTGATCCAAATCTGATACCATTTTGATATCTAATATTTAATGTATATTCTCTTTCTTATTCATGTTGCTCAAAACTTTACAATCATATCTTGATATGGGTTTTTAAAAATAATTCAAGCTAGAAAGATGGTTCAGCAGGTAAAAGTATATAGTATCAGACATGACATCCTGAGTTTGGTCCCTGAGAACCAAATGGTAGCAGAAGAGCACTGGCTCTCTGACTTGAAGCACATCCTATGGCTTGTGTCTCCTTACTCACCACCCACACCTGCACAGAACAGATAAATGAGTGTGAGGTCACCACTGTAACCATATGCTGCGTTCTTTCATTTTTCCTTTGGACTTTTCTTAGCTGGACACAGGACCCATAGATGATTCCTTGGTCAAAAAAAAAAAAGTTTTATTTACATTCTGTTCTTGTAACTATGTGTTTTTCATTTCTTTTATCTTCAAATATTTTAAGATTTGTACTTCTGCCACATTTCAACTTATAAACATTCTTTTGCGCCAGTCAGACTTTTCATATTAGCCTTTTCTTTTGGAAAATTATAGATTTTTTTCTTCTGTTTTCTACACTGCTCATTTACTTCAAGCTCATTGTTGATGTTTACTTAGATTCCATTTTCTATTATCTAAAAAATAATTGTAGCTCATCTCAAATGTTTTTAGTGAGGTAACTTAGTCCTATTCTCAGTTATGCCTGATGCCCCCAAATTTAAAGTCTTAAAGTTGTCTTGGGAATTAGCTCTACTCAAGACTTGTACAGAGTCATAGAGGTGTAATTTCATGGCATCTTAAGACTGGAAGTCGATATGGGCAGCTGGGCTTCCTAGATTTAAAAATATCCCTCTGAAGCCTGTGGAAGCCATCTTTTCTTTGATCTTTCTGTGGTTTTGTGGCGATGACTCAGCTTGGTTTCTTCGGAGAACACTTGTCCTTATGAACTGATCTTAATAATGCCAGGAGTCAGGAGTAAGGGAAACACTACACTCTCGGAGTAAGCCAGGGTTGCCGTGAGCCAACACAAAACTCTGCTTCTGTACTGGCTATCACTGGCTTCAGAACCACTGATCCTTAATCTTGTAGGACTGGTTTTCAGATGCAAATGTCTGCACTTTGATATGTTCTACATGAGGGCAGAAAATGGGAAGAAGTTACATACTATCCCTTGCTTCTGTGGGTCAAAGTTTCTGTATTTTAGATTGCTTCTGATGGACACCGAGCATGTCCCATAGCATTGTTTCCCAACCCCCATCTCAGGGAAGCTGTAGGTTAGTGGTGCAGACCTGAGACAAAGTGCTCTTCTCTTGCAGGTGTAAGAACTTGTTTGGATCCCAGGCACAGTGGGCTATGGTGCTATGGATAGTAATGGAGAAATGGCAAAAGGCCTTCAGTGGCTCTGAGGTGATGCAGGAGAGGCCTTTAATACAGGTGGAAGGAGCTTAACCTTCACTTGCACTTCCTCACCCCAGGAATTTAGGGTCCTCCACTCACCTAGGTCAGAGATATGCCATCTACATCCATCCTATACTCCAACATTTGTAAATTTCTCATTTACTGTGATCTTTGCTTCTATGGTTTGCTCTGTGTGTGTGTGTGTGTGTGTGTGTGTGTGTGTACATGTGCATGTGTGTGTATGTGTACGTGTGTGCACTTGTGTGTACATGTGTGTGTGTGCACACACACGCGCACACGCGCGCGTGCGCGCGCGCACACACACACACACACACACACACACATATATATATATATATATGTTTGCATGTTTACATGCCTGAGTATCAACATGTGTGTGTTACAGCATAAATATGGAAATCAGCAGATAGCCTTGAGTGCTGGATCTTGCCTTCCACCTTATAAGAGGCAGCATCTCCCATTTGTAAGTATATGTGCCAGCCATGCTAGTTGGCTCATGAACTTCCAGGGACTCTCTTGTCTCCAAGTCCTGTCTCACTGTAGGAGTGCTGGGATTACAGCTGCTCGCTGTCACATCCATCTTACTCTGGGCTCCAGGAACCCAAACTCAGGTCCTTGTGCTTACACAGTTAATGCCACACACTGAGCCTTCTCCACAGCCACGGCTTCTATTTTATTAATACTTTTCAGTTTTTTTAGATAGTTGACATTTTTAGAGGAAGTGGATATAAACTTATTCTGCCATGAATCAAGCCTACAAGGACATGTGCAGCCTAAAAATGTCTTATTAGTGTATATAAATTATACATAATAGTTGGTTTTATTATGATACGCCCATACATGTTCATAAAGCATCTCATCACATCACCCTTATTACTTGTTCTTGTTCCCTTCCCATGTTGCTAATCCCTTCCTACTTTCATGTTCTTGTGTGTGTGTGACCCAGGGAATTTCACTGGTTTTTTTTATGGAGCGCATGGACTTCAACCAAAGAAAAGGTCTGCTCCTTTCCTGTCAACCATTAACTGAGTCTAAATCTTCAGGAAGAAGGTAGGGCTCTCTGAGGTCCTCCCCCATTCCATGACAGAATGCTCATAGAACATATATTATATGGATAATAATTTTTATGAGAACTTCAGTGTTCTATATTCAACCTTTTATTAATTCCAATATCAAATATTATATAATTGTTATGGTATGAAAGAAGTCCGATTTATCTGTGAATGAGTTTTGTTGTTGCCTGTTCCAGCAGAGAATATAAAATTTATTTATTTTTCTGTGTGGGGTATAGGATTCTAGAGGGCATTCGGAGGTAACAGCATCTGAGCTAGGACTCCAAGTGTGCGCATGACTCTCTATCAGGGAAATGGGATGTGGGGTCAGGTAAGACTTTCCGGGAACAAAGACAGTCAGTGAGTAAAGATGGGGAAGTGGGAAAGAAGAATGTCTGTTCAAGATGCAAGGATGGATGTGGTTGGAAAAAGTTATTCATGGAGGGCCTGCAAAGCCAGGGCAATTGAGACTTTGTCCTACACATGGTAGTCATGAGAGTGAGCCTTTATACCTCAGGTCCTCAGTGCTGTGGTGGGATTAGCCCAGAAGCCACAGGGTCATGTATCAAAGGAGGTAACTCTGAAAGCTGTGAGAAACTTGAAGAATGTGGCAACATATTGGAAGAGAAACCGAGGAGCAGTTAGTTTGCAAGTCCAGAGGCTTGGTTGCCATGATTCCTGGGTCTGGATCTACTCTAAGTTTCTCTAAGAGCGTCTGTGTGCAGGGCATATGTTTTATTAAACTCCAAGTCCCCGGAGGTCAGCACAGACTTTCACCCATGGTAAATACTCAATAAATGTTTGTTGAATGAATGGGCAAGTAAGTCTGGTGATTTAAGTGTGCTTGCTGGCTCTCTGGTGATGCTCAGCAGCTTGTGAGCAGGGGCAGGGACAGCAGTCAGGGAGCCTGAGCTCAGGAGTCAGGAGAGTGGTTCTGAGCACACACAACAGTTAGGGATCTAAGATACTAACTATGGCAGCACTAAGATAGATGAAGGTGCTGGTTGCATGCATCTACCAATGGTATGTAGGACTCAGAAGAGGGGTATTTATGTTTCTTGTATCATGAAGCTCGTGACAACTATGACAGGATGAAGGGTCCATCTTACAATACCCATGTTATTGGGGCTCTGGTCACACAGGATACTAAGCCTTAGAGTCACAAAGCTGAGCATCCAGCTTTGCATTCAAGACTGCTTCAGTCTCTTCACGCACATGCTCTCCTGACACCCTCCCCCCCACATGCTCAGATGATAGGTGAGCACAAACAAACCTTCACACACAGAAGTGCACACAGATATATAACCCCCAAGGGAAAGTTTAACAATTTATTTTATACAGGTCTTCAAAAAAAAATCTCTCAGGCTGTCAGGCTGCATGAGCTGCTCTAGGAGGAGGGGAAAGGACCAAAGTGTCTCCTTGACAGCTCCCATTAACTGAAATACGAGGTGAAAGAGAACGAAATAAAACCGGGAATGAGATGACAGGGTTCTCTATCTGACAGAAATGTTTGCAAGCCGCTGGCCTGATTGCGTGCATTCATCACCCACTGCAGCTAGCACGGCCCCTCTGTGGGTGCAGTCCTCACAGTCACTGCAATCTTTCCTGGGAAGCAGATGTCCCTGCCTCACCACTTTAGACAAGCAGTTGTGCGGTGGATGAGCTTGGGACTTGTGTGTTTGTCTTCCAGCTCTTCACACTGAGTTCTACTCCCTTCCCAGGTCCCACTTCCCACTCAGTCACCACCTTCTGTGTCCTGAGACTTTGTTTCCCATTCTCAGCAAGTTCCTCTACTCTAGAATGTCCAATATTCAGTGATGCGTTCCCCACACCCACTCACCCGCATGCCCAAAGCATCCCATATTCCAGGCTCACCACCTCCCTGGTCAAACCAGTTTCTAAGCCCCACTTCCAAGAGCATCACACAGGGGTTCTGCATCCTTCTCTTTGTGCTCTGCCTCTCTTAGGTTCAGGCCTAGCTTGTAGGAACTTTTGTGGAATTCATCAGCTTCCTTGTCTCAAACCAATCTCTTCCCTTTCCCATAACCCCACAAGTGAGGGAGAAGCAGAAGTTAGCAAGGTCCAGGGTGTAAGGAGATACAAGGACACTGAGAATGAGTTCAGGGTCATGAGCTTGGACAAGATGCCTAGTCCTCACTTCTCCTTCTTCCTCATTTCTGAATGCTAAAGAATCACGAGATACTGCCGTTTCTCACTGGGATGAGCTATTGGAACAGGCTTTTTCATATCCAGCTTCCCTTCCCATCCCTTTAATGCTTATCCTCCTTCTTGGGTGACACTTTAATCTGTGAATTAGTGTCTTAAAGGATGTCATTATCTTTCTCTGTTTATCAGAGAGCACCACTCTCTTCTCTTCCTTACATTCTTCTGTGCTCTCTTTGTCCTGCACATAACACTGGAAGGATTAGCTATTGTGGACTTGCATTGTGACCTTGGTAAAGCCTCTGTGTTCTCAGCTAAATTGGGAGGAGTGATTCTGGTCTTTGAGAGGTCCTGTGAAGGTCAGAATGTGTGCAGTTCTAAGCACACAGTGCTGGTAGTAGGTCTAGCTTCATCATCTCATCCTCCCAGCTCCACATTATCCCTGCCCACGCCAGTCAGACTCCTTCCTTCGTTACATGGGTATCTCTCTAGCCTCATGCTTCCCATCGAGAGAGAGAGAGAGAGAGAGAGAGAGAGAGAGAGAGAGAGAGAGAGAGAGAGAGAGAGAGAGAGAGAGAGAAGATATACTGAGTATCTCAAGGCTAATTAGACCGAACAGGAAAGATATGCAGCCACAGCCCCTTACATCATGGAGCATAAGAAGGACTGAGAAGTGGGAAGACTTTCTCTGCTGTCTGGGCTATGCAGTATATATTATCTTCCCTTTGCTACCTCCATTGCTGCTGAAGACTATCTTTCCACTATAGGCTGCCAGGAATGGCCTCTAGCCCACATTCCCATTCTCCCTCAGTGCTGATGCTTAAAACCAACAAATGCTAATTCTGTGTCTAACTAGACATCCTAGACGAAGAAGATCTGATTGAATGCCTCACCGTCAGTCTTCGTTGACATTCCTCCAACCATTTGGAGATTATCTACCTCTACCGTCTGCTCTTATCCCATACAATATCCCAAATGGCTTCTGGTTTGGGTGACTATATTAGTGACACCAATATTAAGAAAATAGCTCAGCTCTGTCTTCCAAGCTCAATACTGATAAATGGTTTACTTTTTGGTTCCAGAGTATACCAAACAAAGTGCATGCTGTTCCTCTCACCGTCATTCCCAGTGATGTCTAGTTAGATGGCACTGTGGTGCTCCATGTGTCAGGAGTGAGTGCTCTGTTATCGTCCTTCATATCGTCCCCCACTTCAGTCTCTATATCTAGTCCATTATCAAATTTATGGATTTTCTTTCCTAAATCTCTCAGAATCATTCTTCTTTTCTTTATCTTCCTGGAACATCCCTACCCAAGTTAAAACTATTATCTTTTGCCTGGATTATGTTATAGCTTCTTAACTTGTCTCTTCAGAGACATGCATGCCCTGTCTCTAATATTCTGGTCACTCTCTATATATTCGTCTAGAAGAAACCTTAAAAAACAAAACAAAACAAAACACCCTCCACAACAAACAAACCAAAACCACACAACAGCCTATAAAGCCACTTCATTGCCTACAATTTCTTAATTCCCCTCAAGTTTAAAATGGAATTTGAGGTCTTTACGATCCTTCCCTAGGCTGCCTGCCCCCCCACCCGCCCTCAACCTTGTCTTTTGGCATATTTTTCCCCACTTTTGTAAAACTAGCTTAAGAAAAGTCACACAAGACAAACCCAGCAGAAAAAATAAACCAGTAACACTCTCATGAAGGGTGCTACTAGGTTGCTAAGTGTTGATGATGTGTGCTGGTGTCATGGACTGGTGTCATGTGCTGGTGACTTGTGCTGCTGCTCCCTGGATGTCTTGGCTTCATATTCTTAAAAGTGATAAGCTTCCTTAAGTGCCAGATCTCTAGAAAGGTAGAAAATCTTGCCCTTCCACCACACAATCTTCACCCTCTGCTTGTTCTGCTACCCTCAGCTAAATTGCTGCTTTTGCAAGGGAAAATGTCTTTGTCAGGTCAGCTTTATCAAACACTCAGCATCCTGCCCTGTGACTGTTGTCCAGAACACTCAATGGCCACAGTTGAATTTTATCATTTTATCAAAATCTAATGACTGTCATTCTCTGAATAGAGATGTAGTTAGATGAGAAGTGATCGTATCTATTATTTTTTCATTGTATTCTCATTGGTTAACACTATGATTTACATTACTAACAGTTTAGTACATATTTGTTACATGCATGACTGGCCTGGATTGAATCCATGCTTGGCTCATCACCTGAGGCTATGGAGGTTGCAAACTAAAGGCAGGGAGATGAAGCCTATCGAGCTTTCAGGGGCAACAGGTACTGCCAAGGGCTGACAGTAACACAGAAATCAGACATGTTGAGGGGCTTTGCATTTATAAGTCTGCATATTCCTCTATGTATTAAAGCTGCATTAAGCAGCAAGCATGAGAATACAGAGGATATGATGGAGGTTAGACCATCAGAAAATAGCCTGTCACTCTTCGTTTCCATTGCTATAGGGAGAGTGTGTGTACTCATTCAGTACACTTTTACTTTGTGGGCTGGCTCACAGTAGAAATTTGACAGCAAGCAGGACACCGCCACCTCCCAGAGTTTTTTGGGATGTTCTGGTTTCTACACCAATTTTGCATCTGTCAGGATTGCCTGAGAGCTGACAGATAAGGAGATCTTATTCATGTGAGTATAAACTTGTTTTATTCTTGGTTCTGGGAATCAACTATCTCTATCTAATAACACTTCTCAGTGAGTGAAGTCCTACTGTACTACCAGGCCTGTCTTCTGAGCCCCTGACTTTACCTTCAGCCACAAGCCTTGACTGAGATCCTCCAGTATCTGGGTGAGGATGCTTTCTATCAGGGTCACCAAACTTTCAAGTCTTCAGAGGGCTGGCAGACAGGACTGATGGAATAAGCCAAGTAGGGATAGAGAAAAATGGAAAGGAAGGAAAGAAGGGAGGAATGGAGGGAGAAAGGAAGAATGGGTGAGAGGAATGCAGAGAGGAAGAGAGGGAGTCAGGGAAGGAGAGAGGAGGGGAGAAGAGAGGCAGGGGAAGAGGTAGGGAAGACTATAAGAAGGAAGGGAGAGAGTGCCAACAAGAAGGAAAGAATGGGGGAGTCATGAAGATGGAGAGAAACATGTAAAGAAAGAAGGTCAGGCCTGTTGGTACAAACCTGCTATCCCAGAACTAGGGATGCTGATGAAAGGGGACAACAAATTTAAGGCCAGTCTGGGAGACTTAGTGAGATCACCTCAAAACAAAACTTTGAAACACAGCTTGGGCGTGGCTTGCTTGCCATCACGAATACTTGGGGAGGGGTCACAGTGAGGACAGCAGGCATGAAGGAGAGAAGAAAAGGGAGGAGGAGGACTGTGCACATGTCATTCACTCCTCTGGTTGGGACTCCTGTAATACACCTCCCTGTGGAGCAGAGATGCTCTGAGCAAGTGGCTGTTGTTTTCTACAGTAGCTTCTCTTTGTCTTCCCTGTCTGAGGCGAACAGCTGTTGCATTAAATGGATAACAATGGGGGAGCTGTTATTGACAAGGTGTGGGACTTAGGCTTGGGATATTTCCTAGATTCTGGGCACGAAAGGGTGAGGGTGATGGGCTACGTAGAATTTTTCAGCTTCCCATCCATGAGCTTTCACCTCTCCCCTTTGTTCTTGTCACTGTCCATCTGTTTTTCCTTTGTCTTGGATCAATTCCTGCTGCCCTGACTCCGTATCCAGGTAAGTTGTTACCTGGTTCCATTCCAATTGTGTATGTACATTAATCTTGACAATGCACCTCTGGATTTTCTCATATTTACTTCAATGGATAATTCAAATACTCCCATCTGTTAATGGAGTGGTGTACTCACATCAGAGATCTCAGAGCAAGTTGCATCGACTCACACTTTCATTGACCACTGGCCCAGGCAAGTGTTCTGTTGGGTGATTGATCAGCTAGTGATGAAGGCCACCAGATGGGCATCATGGACTATAATAGTTTTACGTTTGAGGCTACCTGGACTCTTGGTACTGTGTGTCTGTTTATACATATGCACAAATCATAACTGTCCATGTGTGTATGCACATGAGTATGCATGCAAACATGTATAAAGGTGAGTGTGTATGTTTGTGTGTGCAAGTGAATATGTGAATGCATGTGCATAAAGATTCATGTGTGAATGCACATGGGTTATATGTTTTCATGTATAAAGGTGAATGTGTGTGCATGCATACCTGTGTGCATGATGTGTGTGTGTGTGTGTGTGTGTGTGTGTTTTATTTGGAAATATTTTCTAAGTGCCTTCTTGTGTCAGAGTGCTTTTCAGAGCTGACAGGAATCTGACACACACTCCTTTATCATTTTGCTTTTAGAAAATATTTCCTTACCTGCTGCATTGAATAGCTGAACGGGAACCTCCTGAAGAGGAGTGGAGAGGATGTCCAGAGGTTACTGAGAGGCAGGACTCAGTTCTCTGATGTTCTTAAGATCTCCAGGTAATTCTGATGTACCCAGGTTAACACCCACAGAGACCCAGGCACTGACTCCTAAAGCATGGGGTAAAGCTACAGTCTGAGGCCATACTACACACACAGTCAGTGAGCTATGTCATGGCAACCTCCATGGTTAGACAAAGAAGGAAGGCAACATGGAGATTGACTACAGGAAGCCAGCTGGTGGGTTGGTGCTCCTGACATTTGTGACTGGAAAGCCTTGTTGGTGCATTGAATACTGTGGGACATTTGGCAGCGTCCTTTGTCTTTGCCCACTAGGCACCAATCATAACTCTTCCTGTAGTTAGAATCTCCAACTTAACTTGCAGATCCTATCAGGTGGACTTTCAGGGCAAGCAAAGTTACTTCCCATAGAGGATGCTGCAGAGGACCCACGGCCAGATAAAATAAGATTCCCACCCAGGCTAGCCACTGACTAACTGAGAAACGTTGGGGAAGTTACTGTGCCCCACCCGAGTTCAAGATTACTGTAGGGTTGCCTGGGGCCAGCACCGAACAGAACAAACACAATCATCACCTCACCTTTCACAGTGGACAGCACTCCAGACAGCTGGATGGATGGAGACAGGGTTGACTGTGTTAAAACATCTTTCTCCCGGGAAATGCATCCAAGAGTTAATGGACAAAGTGTGAAGGTAGCTGTGTTCTCATAGAGAATAGTGGAGGCCAGAGTAGAGTAATAGTCTAAGAAGGCTTCCTGTAGCCAGCCTTCATGTTGCCTTCCTTTGTCTATCCCTGGAGGTGCCTGTGGACAGCTCACTCTCAGTGTATGCTCTGCAGCCTCAGCTTCTGGGACCAGCTCTCCCTGTAGGTGCTAAGTTAGGGTTACAGCTGCCCCATGTGCCTGTCTGAGTGTTTTCTCCATCCTATATTGCCCATGTGGGACCACACAGCTGCAGACCCCAGGGTTCCTAAAGCCCCTTTGCCTCCAGCCTATGGGGCACAGGAAGGTCCTCTAGCCAAAGAGTATTTTTAGATGCTCCAACCCCCTGAGGCTTATTTTTAGCATCCAGCTAAAAACTAGGCAGCTTCTCTGTGGTCAGTGGGAGAGGGGTGATTGGATCCTGATTGGCACATGGTTTTGCCAGCCCAGTCAAGCTGGCATGGCTTCAGGCAGGATAATTACACCAGTAAAATCTGGATTTCACAGCTTGAGCTTCACCAAGGCTGTGGGCAATCACCATTCGAAGGAGTTTATGTTCTTTGCACAGGACTTAAAAGCTTTCTGGCTCCATAGTGCTTTGTGGTATAAGGAATGAAGTGAGGCTCTTGGGCAATATGAAATAGCCAAAAGAGAGTCAGGGAGACATAAAACCTTGCAAAGAGACCCAGGGAGTCCCGAGAAGAGGCAGAAGCAAAAGCCCAGGCAACTGGAAGCAGAGACGCAGCTACATACTAGGCTGAAGGGGAGTTTTATCTGGGGGCATGTGCAGACCAAAAGGGAATGGCAAAAGGCAAGAAGGGATGACCAAGCCTGGAAGCTAAGTTTATGGAAGGCTTCCAATATGTAGGGTAATACCCTGAATTCTCTCTAGGAATTCTCTCTCTCTCTCTCTCTCTCTCTCTCTCTCTCTCTCTCTCTCTCTCTCTCCCTCTCTCTCTCTCTCTCTCTCTCTCTCTCTCTCTCTCTCTCTCTCTCTCTCTCTCTCTCTCTCTCTCTTTTCCCCAGCAAAAAGACTTAACTGGCTCCCAATTTTAGAGTCAATATGAATGATCCAACTAGCTGGGGGTCCTGTGCAGCTTCAGTGGTGGAGAATTCAGGCCACATCTCACCTCAGAGGCTGTACTCATCTGCCATGCTCAATGGGATGGAACAGTGACACAGAGACTGGTAGAAGCTGGTGGGAGGACAGTGGATGGGCTACATCATAGCAACTGTCTGCTGGGTCATTTGAGGCTGATCCTTCCTCCGTTTCCTGGGGAAGACATCTTAGAAATGGGGAGCATTGATCGAGGTGTCAGTTGTGAATTATAGCATTTCCCCAAAATGTGTATTGTGCTGACAGGGTCCTTATACCACCACAGAGGCGGCCTGACATGCTTCAAGCTAGCAAGCAGAGTGATTGCAGCCCAGCTGTTTCGACTGTTTGGAAATACCATCTTACACCATGTCATTAAGCTAATTGAACAGGCCAACTAAGGAAGGCAGTGGGGCAGGGGGGCAGGTGATAATAGCTTTGGATTTGCCCACTGTCATTCACAGCCTGACCTGATTCTGCCCACTTGCTCCTCTCTGGAACTGAGACCCACTGGCCCCAGCCAAGGCCATGGATGATAAACACTGTGCAGGGAGAGGAATTGTTCTTGCTAATGATTTCACCCCCGAAGATCTCATCCCCGGCTGGAGCTCCCAGCTCATCTCTCTACATTTGTTGAGGCTTCAACTATCACAGGCAATACGAGAGCCATTTCCAATGACAAGGGCCCGTCTGTGTTGACAGTGATCATAAGTCATCCTTTTTGCTCCCAGTTCTGATACCCCATGCACTACGTAGCTATCTGTCTCTATAAATCTCCCACGGGAGCTGCAGCTGCCCTGGCTGTAGGTTCCACTTGATTTCCTCTGGCATTGTCGGGAGAGGGTTGTGGGATAAGTTTATGTGATATCATGTGATATCACACAGCTAAACTAGAAGTTATTCATGTCTGGGCAGGTGGAGAATGGAGTCCAGACTCTATTTTAGCCTAGGCATGTGTTGGGGGGAGGGGAAATCGGCATTCATTGCTATTCCCAGGGACCTTTTGCCAACTTGTTTTTCCTTTTGAAAAGAGCAGGTGCCACCTAGAACACCTGCCCTTAGGGAGGTGTCAGGGCTTGTGGAGAGATAGGACAGATGAGTGTGCAGCTGTAATGATCCAGTGGTTAGGGGATTGATCATAAGCCATTTAGTGGTACCAAGAGGTGACTGCAGTGGTCAACAGTTGGGTCTGGGTATAGTGAGGGGCAGGTGGGAGGCTCCCAGAAGCTGCTGAACAAGCCACCCTGGTCTTCAAACTGGTCTGGCCTGGAGGGGACATTGAATGAGGTGCAGGGCAGACATACTGTTAGAAGGATCTAGGACTGGTGCTCATCTCCTGGGAGGGTAGGAGAACCAGTACGCACTCTGCTCCCCACAGTGCTGCAACCTGTACACAGAGTTCCTGACTCTGAGGCTCTTCTGTCTAGGAAGCGAATGGCAGTGACTGGAAAGGGTTGATTCTGGTTCCTGCGGCAAAACCTCTTACTCAGTGAGACCTGTATCAGATGGAAGATCAAAGATCACACCAAGGATTCTGAAAAATCAGCCAGTGAATGGGATGATGTTGCATGATTTGCAGAACAAGCAGCTTTAGTTCAGAAATAAGAGGAAATGGACTTTATCATTTCCTCTTGTTCATAAGTGGACTCACGTGTCAGGTTGTAATATTGGCTATTAAATGTTTTGAATATTTCCTTTGGCCGGTAGATAGATACCAAGAGTAGAAAGAGTTTCAAGGCCAAAACTTCAATCAGGTGGGAAGGGTCAATGGGCATCAGCATGTCCAGAGAGGGATGAAGCGCCGGGAGAACAAGGGCATTTTGGCCGGACAAGGAGACTGTGAGGAGCCAGGAGGGAGCCAGCACTCAGTGCAGGGTAACTCCCCTGCTTACAGAGGGCAAAGCTGGAATGTGCAGACCCAAGGGCTCTGACAGTAATGGCAGAAGACACTTGAACCCCAAGGACATTTTGAAATCCAGAAAAAAAAAAAAAAAAAAAAAAAAAAAAGCTGCCTTTGCATCTTGAAAGCCTGGGAACAATTAGAATGTTCCTGCCACAGTGAAGGAGGAAATGCGAACAGGAGATAGTGGGAGAGTCTTAATTAATAGTTTCTTGTGGCTTATTCCTGCTTTGATCATGCAGCTGATATTTCCGCAGTCTATTACAAACTTCATTAAGTTTATTTGCCTGCCAGGCGCCTGCCCTTTCTCCTGTCCTGTCCTGTCAGAGATAATTGACTGCCGTGGCTCCGAGCCTGACTTGGAGCGTGGGCTGGTGGAGGACACCTGAAGGGAATTTGCAGGGCAGACCCAGGGGGTGTCAGATGGCGAGACAGTGCCCACTTCCAGGCCCGGACTCAAGGTAGAGCAGCATTTGTGTACCTGGAAGGGCTTCCCAAGTTCAAGTCCCTTCTGCACAGGCCAATGCTAAAAGTCTCTTAGCTAATGCTCGAACTCCTCTAGAGATGGGGGTTTCACTATTCCAGAAGACTTTCTCCTCTCCTTAGCTCCAACTGGGTGTGAAATGTGTCCCTTTTAACTTCTACCATGTGACCCAGTGCCCTCACTTGAATCAACAAGTTAAAAAAGAAAATCAGTTTACTTTCTACAAACTTTATCATATATGTTAAGAAAGATTGTTTTGTGCTAGTTTTCCTTGGGAAAACATCTTGGAATTCCTCTGCAGTTCTTCATGCTATATAACATATATCTCTTTAACTGTGTCACTCTTAGAGTTGACAAAATATCCAAGTGTGGCTGTTCCAGAACAAGGCAGGGCAAGGCTTCCACGGCTTTTGTTTTAGATCCCGTGCTTCTACTAATGCAGCCCAAATCACCTCTGCTCTTGAAGCAACCATATTCCTCCATTAAAAAAAAAACATTCGAAATTTACACGTGGGCCGATCATAACCCTCTCCAAGGTGTGTTTGTTTATAAAGCTATTGGAAATAGTTTAATGGAGTGGGCAACAACAGAATTGCCTGTTACAGATGCTGCGAACAAGTAAAGTAAAAGCTGAGCAATTTAGGGAACGGTGTTCCCCAAAATCCATGGTTTAGTTTTCAATAGTTTGAAACTATATTAACTGACCTGTTAATTAGGTTT
Source organism: Micromys minutus (assembly GCF_963924665.1). Classification (NCBI taxonomy): domain Eukaryota; kingdom Metazoa; phylum Chordata; class Mammalia; order Rodentia; family Muridae; genus Micromys; species Micromys minutus. The sequence goes on from NC_137973.1 coordinate 39,424,351, forward strand.
AAAAGAATTCTTTAATGAGTGGTTTAGATATGTTCAAACTAGCACATTTACAGGTAACTTGTTTACTGTTAAGACAATTACCCAAATAATAAGCTATTAAATGCACATTAACATATAATAATTGTGTAAAGAATAACTAAGTAATTAATTAACATTTAATGTAATTCATAGCAAATTAGATAGCAAGACTTATTAAATGTCAATTAGCCATATTAGCTACTGACACCTAAGTGATTCAATATGCTAATGCTAATTAATGTCTTAGTTCTTACAAGCTTAATGGTGTAACAAAACTTATTTACATATTTAGGAGTCTTAAAGTCACTAGATGGCTTGATCTAAGAGTGGCTGTCAGGGTAGAGGTTTGGGAAAAGCCATTAGGGGAAATTGATTAGTGTTTTACTTGCAGCCATGTCGGATCCTTTCTGACTGTAGAGGTAGGGTCTCAACAGACATCACCTCTGAGCTGTAGCCCACAGGAGCTGGCTGAGAAAAGCAAAGACAGCCACACAGGAGACAACATGAGAAAATTCTACAGTGGTGATTGGTGGTCATTCTGTGGTGTCTGATGGCAGTCAACCTGCATCATCTATGGTGGTCTGCATTGATCTTCTCATCCCTAGTGGGACAGGAGAGGGCAGAGTATGTCACACACAATAGGAGACTTGCATTCTGTCCATACTGAGCCATAGCATCAAATGCTTAACTGATAGATGCTCTTGAGTCTTGGCAGTGAGAAATCAAACGTTTTACCGAGTAAGAAAACTTCTCAGTGAGCAAAGAGCAGTGTAAAATCTAAGAATATCACTCTTTACTGGTCTTACTACTATCAAAGTTATGTAGTCTGGTTTCTTCACTGACAGCTTGAATTCCATGATAATCCCTACAGTGTGTCTGTGTTGCTATTCCCAGTCATCAGATAGAGGCACCATCACTCTGAGACCAGTTAAGGTGCCCCAGGTTGTGAGTGGGAAAGGGTACCCTCGAAGAACTGAGATTCCCACTGGCCTCAAAGCACATTCATTCATTCATTCATTCATTCATTCATTCGTCCATTTATTCATTCATCCATTTACTAGCATTATATACCAGTTACTAGCTGTGCCCAGAGACACAAAAAATTTCAAAACTCTTATATTTTCCTTTAACGGGGAGAAACACACTAAACTGTAACTAAACACAGGTCAATGTATTCACAGAAGAGAGATGCTGACCCAGTCAAAGGTCAGGGGCCACCGAGGAATAATGGTGTGCACATTCTGAGCTGAATAGATATCAAAGAAATTAAAAAATATTATTTGTATATTTTATACAAAAGTAAGAGCCTGTACTAAAGCTACTTTGGAGAGTGAGGAAGTGGTGGTGTGGGCAGTGAGAGGTCAGGATGAGAGGTGGGTGGGTTCTTGGTCCTAGAGGGCACGAAAAGTCTCAGCGAGGAGCAACCATTAGTGACAGCGTCCTTCAGCTTCTTAGTTCCGTTTCAGACTCTGGCTTTGGGGTACTTGTGGTTAGAAGTGTAAAAAAAGACCAGAGGTATGCTGCACAAGAACAGCAAAAAATAGGTCCTAGCTCTTTCATCTTTGAAATATGGCATTGGACAGATTGCTTAGGCTCATGATTAACTGGAGGGGACATAGCAGGGCTAATATAAGAACAAGAGTAGGGCTGGTAGGATGGCTCAGTGGGTAAAGGCTTTTATGTCAAAGTCTGGCATCCTGAGATCAATCGTTAGACCTCACATAAAGGTGGAAGGAGAGAACCTTCTGACTCTCACATTCACAGTGAGGCATGCAGCCCCTTACTCTTCATTCTTTCCTTAAAACATCATGATCGATGACGGTGATAGTGATGATGATGATAACTTACAAAAGAATTCAAGTAGATGTATGTGAACAAGCCAATACATGGTCAGTTAGTTCTCTTCCCACAGCCTTACCAGCACTGTAAAATTACCACACATCAACACTAGTAACTGTCTACTGACTTGATGGGAAAACTATGCAACTGGATATTCAAGTATTTGGAGACAATAATTATATTCTTCAGGTGATCTGTAATCTAGACAACAAAGATACTGAGAGTGACCCTCTAAATCATCTTTATTGGCAGCTATTTCTTCTAAAAGTTTGATGGTTGGAACTGGACAGGGCATCTGGGTGTGGTTTGGATAGTGGAGAATGCCACAGGCCATCACAGACCTGACTCTAACTCTGTCTCATGAAGGCAGCCTCAGCTTCTCTTTCCTTCTGAAAAGCTGTGATAACGGGGGGGGGGGGGTCAGGGAGGATGTGGCACTGGGGACTTTCGAAAGTCTCCTCTTACCAGCCCAGCCCCTCTACCAGGTAAAATGGTAAAACTGCCTAGTATGCAGCTAATAGGAAAGAGTCAAGGAGTACAGCCGTAGTAGTAGTAATAGTAGTAGTCGTAGTAGTAGTAGTAGTAGTAGTAGTAGTAGTATGTGTGTGTGTGTGTGTGTGTGTGTGTGTGTGTGTGGTGTGCAGGTTCATGTGTGTGTGGGCATGTGCAGTATGTGGAGACCAGAGTATGACTGACTCAGAGCTCAGAGTATGATCATACGACAGAAGTCACTTGTTTCTAGGATGGGTTCTTCTATTCTGAACTGGGAACTAGATCAGACTAAACTGGGTGGCCAGTGATTCCCAGAGATCCTCCTGTCTCCACACCCCCAGCACTGAGATTATAAGCACGTGTCATGACATGAGCTTTTCATGTGGATGCTGGAGAACAATATCAGGGCCTCATACTTGTGATGTCAGTGTTTTAACACACTGTTTTACATCTCCTCAGCACATGTTGTTGGGATTATATCCAAATATGGAAACCAGTATGGACTATGGAAATAAAACCAGTTGGATTTGGACTAACAACCAAACCACAGGCAGTTGAATTAACGTCATTAATCCTTAAATGTGTGATCTGTAAAATGATTATAATGGGTTTGTTGTAAGAATTAAAGAGGCTATGAATGAAAACAGTTGCCTCTGTGGGCACTCAAGAAGCCTTTGTTGCCAAGTGAAATGGTACATGCTGCTAATCCTTCTGTCATATGGTCATACTCTGAGCTCTGAGTCGGTCATACTCTGGTCTCCACATACTGCACATGCCCACACACACATGAACCTACATAACACACACACACACACACACACACACACAGTGGTCTTTGCCAGGACTTGATCTAGGCTCCTGGGACATACAAGGCAAGGCTAATTCCTTACCAGAAAAAGCTGAATGTGTAAGAAAAAAAAGCAGATCTAATTTTAATGAAATCTCTCCCATGGGGAGATGAGAGCTTGGCTTCTAGTGGGTTCTCAGCAAGCATATTATGAGTGTATAATTATGTCTGCCATTAAGCCAGATACCCCAAAGATAGTCCTTATGCAGTTGACTAGGAAGAGATCTAAAGGCAGAGCTTAACATTTATCTGGTTAAATTCACTTGATTGGTTTTTACCACTGTTATATGCTGTCAAAATATTTTTTGGGTCTTTATTCTATCAAACAACACATTAGCTTCATGTTTAACATTGTAGGCTTATGTCTCATTAATATTGTTATCTATATGGTCCAGGGGACATTTGTGGCAGCCTATTCAACACATCCCTTCATGGTGGTCCTTTGCGCCTTTGATATCAAGAATATAGAAACTATTGAAAAACAGTTCATTAGTAATGCAAGAAGTCTATTCAGAAACCCCAGCTTAGTGTGGGCCAGACAGCCATGGTGATGATAGGGCTCAAACAACATCTGTATATAAGCATGGGTCAACATACTTGGAGAGGCACTGAAGTCAACTGACAGTCTCTATCTCTCTATCTCTCTCTCTCTCTCTCTCTCTCTCTCTCTCTCTCTCTCTCTCTCTGTCTGTCTGTCTCTCTCTCTGTCTGTCTCTCTCTTTGAATCACCTGCTACATTACTCAGATAAATCAGTAATCAAAATGACTATCTCACTTACTTAATAAAACCTTTCTGGGATGATTTCATGAAATATGAACATATGGTCATCTCCTTTGCTCAAATTGCATTTACAACTGGCTCAGTTAGATTCCAAGTGTCTTGCAGAGAATGTCCAAATTCAAGCCATTTAAGAATATTCAGCTACCATCTCTGGGATGGTCCATAGTCATTGAACAATAAGTGGTAGTTGAAATGTATGTGTTTTTCTCAGAACACTAATATTGTTTGAATGATTTCCCTGTGAATTAGAATGAAGACTGTTTGGGGGAAGGCTGAGATCCAGACAGGCTAGTTAACAAGTGACTTGCTTAAACTCCACCAGCTAAGATCAACTCCTACCTAAAAGCTCCCATCATTTGGCAACTTGCTTTCAGAATGCTGTATATTCACAACATAAGCCCAACCAGGAAATCTCAGGGACTATTTCTGAGACAAGTGGATTACACTGGGCTATAAATGGCAGGTCGGTGTGTTTGTTTCTGGTGAGGGCATTTTCAAATGAAGAACTGCTGGAGATGCGGCAGCACACATTGCTGTCAGTAAGATTTCGGACACTCTGGCAATTACCGTCGAAAGTTCTACCAAGGAATTAATATGGCTGTAAAACCTCGCAGCATAGTGAACTTTCTTCTTTGGCTACCTGGAAGGCCAGTTCAAGATGCATTACATTTTAGGGATCATATTGGGAGACCAATGATGTGGGAAGAGGAAAAGTGTGCTCAGTAGTGATAGATAGGACCCTGCAGTGTGGGGCTCTCACGGGGCACACAGGTTTCTAGTAAACATAAGCTGAAGATGAACATTTCCACTGTGTTCATCAAACTGTTCTTCAGACCTTTTAAGGAGGCCAAACATAAGTAAATGGTCCCTCTAAGGAACAGCAATTCTGGAATTCTTCAACACAGAGAATGCTTAAGAGCTTGTTCCCTTTGCTTCATGAAGGAAGGCTTTGAGTTCAATTTCTCTTATTATAGCCCAGGGCTACTTGCACTTTTGTGCCTGGAAACAGCTTTCATCCTATTTATCTGATGGATTCAACATTAACAAGTAACAGGGGGCAAATCTGGGGCAGTTGGCTACCCCCTTTATATAGGAAGGCAGAGTTCAAGTCCACAGTCCTCAGACCAAGAGTGTTCAAAGGCTCAGACACATTTGGAGGGTACATGGCAGAAATGGAGCACGGAGATAGAATGGGGTAAAAGGAGCATGGATTACAGCCTGTGCCAATCATTAAGAACCAAGGGAATTAAATGGGACATTACCTTCATATCTTTAGGCTGGTAAAGTCCCCCAGGGACTCAGTTGAAGACAGATTGCTTAAAAACAGCTTCCATTCTTGTCTCCAAGCCACACACCTAAGGACCTCAAAGGCTACTCTGGTCCCCTGGGAGGTGAGTCACTGCATGTCATAATTCAAGTGCTAATCTCTGCATCATGTAGCTGAATTTCTTCCAGCAGATGTTTCTCATGCCTTACAAATCATGCTCTCTGGTGTAGAGAGAGGTGGCTGAAGAACACAAGTGTGTCCTCCGCCTTCATCTTGCTTCTTACATATCAGCTGACTACCCAGAAGGTGCCCTTCACACTTTTCCTCGCTTTAGTTCAGCCTCTCCTGACTGTCTTGTTTTGTGGGTTTCTTTCTCCATTTTCTTTTTAAGCCAGAAGTTGCTGGGTTCTCTTGGTCAGCACCCCGGATAGCTCCAGGCCCATCAAGGCACTTCAGAAATGGCCCACTTCTGGGTGGGCATTTCTGCTTGAAGGTCCAAGAAAGGTTGGAGTTTCCATTGACCTCCATCCACAAGGCCTATCTTTGGACTTTATCTATGGGACCCAGAAAGCACTGTAATTATAGGACTAAAGAAAGAATTTTTATCTTATTTTTCTTTCCTTTCATTTCTTCCTCTCTCCTGTTTCTTACTGGTTTGCCTGATTCAATATCTTTGATAAATATGGCTAGCAGTTTCTCATGGGCCTCAAGTCTTTGGATTACAGGCTTTGAAAGAGGTGGGGAAATGTAGAAGTGAGTGAGAAAGCACTCTTTAGGGATGGGACAAAGCAGGTGATCGGTTTTGTTTTCTTTTTAAGGACTCCTTTGATCCTGCACAAATGGTTCTCATAGTGCAGAGAAAAACATGCAGCACTTCCCAGGATGGGACACATGCATAGGAATGTAGAGATGCTAAGAAGTGGGAAGAGAACTTGCAAGTGTGATGAACTGAGTTCTGGGATTAGAACTAGAAATAGCTTTGGGATGCAGGATAAGTAAAAGGGGACTGTGAAGAGGAAGGAAGCTGAGTGTGTGTTTGAACCCTGGAACCTGATGAACATAACCGGGCCTTCTGCACATCCTTTTGACATACTGTCTCCCTTTCCTTTTTTATACACAATCTGAGAAAGGTGTCACCCAGCACAGTTTACTGACAAACGAATGGAGACAAATGAGATCCATCAGCCAAGTGACAAGGATTTCTTCACTTTTGTACAGGTTTTGTGACGTTTACAAAGCACTTTTGCATTTGCTTTTTAGACCTAGGGTATATATGTGATAGTCATGGAAATAGCATATATTCCCATTTAATGCATTAAAGCATACACTTTTGACTCTCCTCTGTACCCAGGAGTCTGGGTTAGTGTTGTTTACCATAGAGCTTGAAGGGTTAATTCTATCATAAAGACTCATGAATGCAGTTTTCAAAGACTTAGACTTATTCCTGGGGCCTCACATCCTGGGAAAAGACTGAAAAACATTGGAATTGTAAATAGAAGGATGGAAACACAGAAAGAATTCTCATGTTTTTCTGATCAGTCTGCCCTGTTTGATGTCCGGCTGCTCACACAATCTTGTAGAGACAACCTGCAGGCTCAGTAAGATAGAGGGGTTTACCAGAAGGCACACAGCTGGTAGTGTGAGGCAGGGTGTTTGTGCAGAAAAATTTCTACTCAGCTACACCATTTCCCAAACAGTTAGGGACCGTGCAGGACACACAACTGAATGTTGGCTACCTCTAGCCGGTGCATCATCGTTCATTCTCTTTTCTTCTTTCCCACTGCTAACACAGACACAGATGTCCATAGGCTTGTGATTCCTTGAGCCCTTCCTAAGCTGTCCCAACTGGCCTCCCACCAGATTCTGTGCCTGGCTCTCAGAGAACTCAGATGTGGGTACTGGGATCCAGAGATTAGCCAGCTGGCAGCCTGAGTCAGAGTTGAAATCCGAGTCTAAATCTCAATAGGGACATGCTTCTGCCAACCCGACCTCTCCTTCCACTGCAATTAAGCCTGGGGTCTCTTGCTTTCAGGACTCTACAGATACACAGCATCCATGGCCAGAGATTTCTAAAGGTTTTTTTTTTAAAAATTCTGTTTTGTGTTGCTTTCTGATTATCATTAGTGGGTTTTAAGACTCCAGATGTCTTTGGGGCTCAACCCTTGATTGCAAGTAGGAGCAAAGTAAATGAGGCTGACTGCTTGGGAGGACAGGTGGCAATTAAGGATTAAGATGAGTAAATGGGAAGACAGACATTTCCTCTTGCCAGGACTAAATTAAACATCTGCCTTGCCTAATAACTCCTGTATCATCCCAGAGAAGATTGAGAGGAGTGGGGGTAAAGGCTGTTTTCTTGGTAGAACTTTAGAAAAGCAATTTATAGTTAATTTCCAGGTTTTCTGGGGAGGCAAGAAGGATACACAGAGTTTGCGAATATTGTGTTCCTGCACTTCCATATTTATTACTCTGGCAGGTTATGTAAACATTCAGAACGGTGTTTCCTTTTCTGAAAAATTGACACAATAATGGTATGACCTCACAGAATGATCCTGTAAATTAAGTGACTGCTACACAGGCCCAGGAGCTGTGTCTGGAACACAGTGACTGCACAATACAATCCCAGTCATTGCCATTAGTGTTTGTATATTTTGCCTCATTTACTTAGCTAGGGCTCTCAGAGCAATGATCACTGGTGCTGATCACTTCAGGGATCCTTACATTGTTTCTGAATTGATAGGGCATTAGCATCAAGCAAGAATGTAGACTACACCAAGTATGATGTTAGCTATTATGTGAGATAAGAAATCATGTATTAAGAAAATATCCTTCTCTAAATGTTTGTTCTGAGGTTAAAAAATGTATTTAAGGCAAAAGAGATCTTGACTTATATTTTATTTATGGGCATCTATTAGGAGGCATCTTTTGGTTGATCAAGGCCTTGTTCATACTGTAAATTATCACAGTATAATTTTCAACATGCAAACCTCCTCACATTTTAAAACAAGAATTATTCAGTCATAATTCATCTGGATACAATATGATTTTAATTGTTATTGGCTTTCATTGTATAGATTTTTTACTACCATTTTTTAAAAAACAATCACAGGTAGTGCATGACTGAGCTTTCTTCTGTGCTTGTTATAGTTTGAGAGTGAAATGTTTCTCACAGGCTCATTGGTTGGATGGTTGATCCTGACTAGTGGTTTTCAGAAGCTTACTGGGGACATACCTTTGAAGGTTACAGCTGATTCCCAATCCTTTCCTCATGTTCCTGTCTTCCTTGACATGATCAGCTTCTTCACAAGCTCATGAGTTTATATCAGATGGAGAATCAGTCGAGCCAAGGTAGACAGACTGGGGCCTCTGCTTCTGTCAGGGAGATTTGGTACAATGACTAGTCACAGAGAAGTCCTACACTGGCAAAACTCTATGCTAGTGGTTGAATGATTGTTACCACCAAAGAGAACATGTTTTTGACTGAGACACCAGAGCTTAGAAATGTACATTATCTGATACAATTATGACTTCACATGGCTATAAGATTGAACAGAATCTCCAATACCACTTAGTTTAAATGTGAATATGTGAGCATACACATGTACAAAGGTTGAAATGCCAATCCTGGTTACCTTTTAGTGAGAAAATTCTCCTTTTCATCCAACCATGATGCTGTCTACTAGTCTTAGTTTCCAGTGTTGAGATTTACATTTTTATCTATATTTCAAGTTGCCCTCTGACCTCCACACATGTACAGTGACATATTTGCGCCTACCTACATGCATGCATCAGATAAATAGATATATGTATGTTAAAGATGAAGACAAGGGTTGGCATGTGGAAAGCAAGGGCCAGAGATGGAGAACAGTTTCAATGGCCATGATTTTTGTGGGTACTCTGTCCTGCTTTGGTGGTTTAAGGGCAGGGTGACTTGCTTAAGGACTTGCTGTCAAAGTACAGAGAGCTGGTGATGACCCCACTGAATACCATGACTTTTAAGGTGTCAGTCATCTTTCTCTTTCTTGCTTCGAACTTACTGTGTAGTAGCTGAGGATGACCTTGAACTCCTGGTTTTTCTTTCTTTGTTTCCAAATGCTGACAATATAAGCATGTACTACTGAGCCTGGTTGTGACTGTGCTCTTGGCACTATATTGGTTGTTCTACTGTCCTGGACTGCTAAGTCACATGCTAGACAAATCTCTCCAGCCCTGTGTTTTATAGGTTTGACTGTTGATAGACTAAGACTAGAAAACTGTCCCGACCCACAGCATGTCCTCTGCTTCAGCAGCTCCTCAGAAAGACCTATGAGAAAGGCAGTCAGGGCCTAGGATGAATGACCCCTAAAGATTTGGTTGCCCTTCTTCTGGTCTGATGAAGAGAGATAATGTTTATTGGCTGCACAAAAAGATTGAAATACTTTTAGTTAAATATTTAACTTTATTAGAATCTTACCACAGATTTTTTTCTCAATCCTGGGGTTCCGGTGGAGGGAAAGAGCCATTCCCAAACTGGAGCTAATGTGGACTATTCTGGTTCTCACTGAAGATGAGGCAAGTAGCTGGTGTCAGCTGAGTGGCCTTACAGAAAGTCCAGCCATATAACCAGAGTCTTTGTAATTCACTCTCAATGATTCCATGGTGTCTTACGGCACCAGCCAGATGCAAAATATGCCCTGCATTTGGTAAATTACACCCTCCCTCTGGAGAACCCCACTAAAAGGAAGTTAATCTCTTTCCATATGCTGCTGCTTTTCTTTCCTCGAGGTGATTTCCTAAATGGACTATTCTTTTCTCCTACAACCTTGAGGACTCAGAACCCAAGGAGGAAAGCATTAGCAGAAAAGTTTGTGCTCATAGGTCACCCGGAATGAGTGACCCACAGATCTGCATAGGATTTGAGTGAGTATTTTCTCCTCAATCCCAGACCCATAGGTGACCTAGTGGGAGGCTTTGAACTTTAGATGGTCTTCTGAACTTTTGGGTGGTGCTCTTTCCAAACTGATGGGAACATAATCTTAGCCTCAACAGATGTCAAGACAGAATCAAATGTATTGTGTATTGTTTCTTCAGTGGCATTAGCATCTAAGCTGCATACTGAAAGCTTAGGAGACACTGCTGTTTTCCTAAAGGGTTTGGAGTACATGAAACATGCTGTTACATTCAGGATTAACAAAAGCATCCAAGATGGTTTAGCCCAAGTTTAGCTGCAGAGATCTTAATGAGCAAAACATGCAACTGGGACTGAGCAGTGCTTACTGAGTTCCTTACCTGCTTTTCTGATGCTGTGAGGCCTCAGACCAGATCCCAAACTCTAATATACTCAGTTTCTTTATCTGTAACATGGGGACAACCTCACTTGCCTCACAGGGTTGTGGAAGTAAAATGAGATAGGCTTTGTGAGCTGTACTCTGCAAATGCTAACACTTCACAAATAGAAGCTATTTTTGGTTAAAATGAAATATTAGACTGAAGCCTTGTTTGCCAGATTCCTCTCACTTCTCCTGATCCCAGAGACTTAGGGAAAATCTCTTGGCCCTAAAGCCAAATGTCAGAAAAGGTCCCCACAGTGTTTTATGAGTTGCAAAACAAATCCTTCTTCAAGTGAAAGAGGTGCTCTTCTCTCTCTCTCTCTCTCTCTCTCTCTCTCTCTCTCTCTCTCTCTCTCTCTCTCTCTCCTCACACCCTCCACAGTGCAGTGATAGCAAAAATTGATAGGTATACACAGATATTTGCAGTTTGAAAATCTGCTTTCCTGATTGTGCAGATGGTAATACAACTCTGTGAACAAAAGGAAAACCAGTGGAGTGTGCACAGTAAATGAGGAAAATCTGTGTTGTGCAAACCATGTCTTAGTATAGCTGTTCTTTAAAATAAGTAAATTAGGAAGTATTTAAAAACCTGCTTTCTGTATGGTTCCTTCCATGTATCTCACCATGATCCTGAGGAATGCTCTGCCTGGGTACATATCTCTTCTGACACAAGAAAACATAACCTGGACTTTTCAGAGAAATGTAATCAATGGGAAAGATAGTATTTATACATATTTTGTATAATATTGTTATGTTACATATATGTACATATGTTACATATGTACAGTGTACAATAGCAAAATCCGATTATACAAATAAAACCTATTTTATGCAATCAAGTATTATGTGTATATTTCACCAATAAGATACACATTTTATACGACTCATAATATTAGATCATCATCTATATGATGTATATTCTGTAATATATCTATTATATCTAATGATAATTGCATGTATAAACCAATGGGGTTCTTTTATTTTTATAATATGTACTATGTATTATATAATATCAATATTAGATAAATACACATTTTACTATAATATTTTTATTCTGAGGATTTAATACACATGTATAATAAAATCATAGCCGCCTTCCATTTCTCTCTTTCAGCTATTGCTGTATCTCGGCAACATGCTCTCTTCCCAACTTCATGTCATTTTTTTGGAAACCCACTAAGTCCAATTACTGCTGCCCATGTGTGCACAGTTGTAGGGTCATGTGCCAGAGCACGGGAAACCTACTTATGGCAACATCCTCAAGAAAGAATACCTTTCCCTTCCCAAAACCTTTCATTTGCAACAGCTCCTCAGTAAAGTGTAGGACCTGGGAGCCATCTCTCAATCTGTACGAAAATTTTGACTCTCTTGATCTTGTACAGGTCTGATGTAGGAAACCACAGCTATGTGAATTCATGAGTATGACAGCCATGTCATGTTCAGGAGACAGCACTTGGTAGCAGTTTTCCCCATCCTCCGGCTCATACACAGTTTGCTTCCTTTCCCAAGATATTCCCGATTCTTGGCTGGGAAGGGGAGTGATATACACATTCTATTTAGGACTTTGCACTTAGCCTCTTACTCTCAGCGCTGTGGCCAATTATGCATATCTGTATCGACTGCTGCTCGCTGTAAAACAAAGCAAAGCAAAAGCTTCCGTAATTGTGCTTGAGAAGAGCCCGTGTCTATGCATGTAAACATTAATATGAGGATGACGATTTGATGGTTAATCTTGATGCCAGCTTGTAGCATTGAGAGATGCTCAGGATACTGTGAAGCACACTGCAGGATGTGTTTGTGAGGACACCTCCAGAGGTGACTGGAATGTGGAGCACCGACTGAACTACCCAGTGTTTTAGGGGCCTGAGGAGAACTACAGCAGGGACGGAAAGCCAGCCAGCATGGTGTGGAAATCGGCTCTTCCTGAGCAAGTGTATCTATTGCTGCCTCTGTTGCCAACAAGCATCAGACCCCTGTGTATTCATCTGCACTCATGCTGGTGACTCTCCAAGGAAGATCTAGGCCTTCAGCCTGAGGCAAGGCCTATACCACTGGCCTCCATTTTTCTGAAGCTCCTAAATTGTTGGACTTTTTATGCATACATGCATACAAAGAGAGACATATATTATGAGGAACTGACTCATGTAGCTGTGGAGATCCAAAACCCCAGGACCTGAAACCATCAAGAGACCCAGAGAAACCATGGTATTGTCTTCTCCCAGTCTAAAGACATGAGTTCCTGGACTACCAGTGTTATCAGTTCTAACCTGAGCCTTAGCCTGAGACAGGAGAGAACTGTGGGAAGTCAGTGAGGCTGACAGGCAGCTTCGTTTACTGCATTGTGTGTGCATTATCTCTTCCACAGTCTTTGGTTTTCTCTAGGTGTTCAACGAATTGGACAAGACCATTCATACAGAGAGGGCAATCTTTACCTAGTTTACTAGTTCAAACGTTAAAAACAATAGCAATAATACCAGAATGTACCCCTGACCTCCCAACTTCCCAACCGCCCCCCCCACCAGGCATCCCTCAGACAACATTAAATGATATTCCTGGCTATTCCATAAGCCAATCTAACTAATACTTAAAATTAGCATTAAGGATCATGAACCACTAAGGCTCTGGAGCCAGGATTTGAATGCAAGGCGTGTGAGCACTGATTCTAGTCTTTCTAAGATGTGAGCTGCACTTTAGTCTTCATGTGTTCATGTTTAGTGTGGCAGTCAGACAGTATCTCAGGTGCAAACCAATCAGCCACACTGTGTCAGGGAGTCCTAGCCTTCTGGAGGAGAATCAGTTAATGTTTGAATTACTCCAGAGTCACAGTAAAGGGCTAATGTGGACAGCTCTCTGGAAACTCAATACACAATAACAAGGTCTAGTCAGCAAAGGTTTTATCCGAGATCATTTGTTGCGGTTGGTGGTCACCATCATAGAGTAACATAAGAAGCTGAATAAATCCATAAACCTTCCTGGAGAAGGTGGTCTTTGTAATGTAAGAAGAGTGGGTAGAGAGGTGAGAACTCTGTAACTCAGGACAAATATGATTCAAAGAAAAGGACTGGGAGAGGAGCCAAAAAATTGCAAGTTTACTTGTTCTACTGCTTATGATTTTTTCTGTTTCATTATATGTTTAACATAAACTTGAAACAAATCAAATAGTTAGAAGCTGATATTTACATCACAAGCCTTTACATAATATGCTTGCAAAGTACTTTGATATCTGGTATTCTAAAAATCCAATCCTCACAGCAACGTTTTCAAGTGATTGTCTTCATCTGTATTTCCCTGGAAGCTGAGTCTAAGGCAATCACTTATGCAATGTTAATTTATTAGGGCATGTGAGCCCAAGGAAGAGAGGTAAGGGGAGATGCAAAGGAGAGAAAGCTCCAATATATGGATGAGTTATGGTGTAGGCTGCCGCTATGTATGACTGATGCTTGATTTCCTGGTGTCACCCTCTAGGAGGCTATATAAATTATGTCTCATAATGGTCCATCTGAGAGGAAATGAGAAATGATTTATCCATAGTCAAATATTGGATTATTACCATCATATTTGGGGGTTCAAATGCATGAATATTAGGCAGGAACCCTCATGTTCACCTAGGGAACAACAGGAAAGCCATTGCAAGGTGGGGCCATCTAGGTACAGGAAGAAACCAAGGTTCTCTAAGACTGTGTCTGTTGATGTGAAGTTAGTCCAAGCTCAGACACAGCTGGTTAACAAAAGGACTGAAGCCAAAACAGGAATCAGGACATAAGAGGATCCCAGTAGAGAGTGAAATGTGTCTGAGACAGTCCATTCCTTGTAGCTCATTCTCCTGATGGTATCTGATGCCTGATTTCCATTTGAACCCTCTATGTCTGTGAGAACAAAATGACCTCAATTTCCCCCAGAAGAATGAGGTACAAGTTCAATCAATCACAGCGCATTTTCCAGACACTTGTTAGGAGCAACCTCTAAAGAGCGAGAAGTAGGGAAATACACTGTATTCTTCATTGTTAGTTATAGCCCCAAATCACAACAGACATGCATGAGGCCCCTCCAGCATCTATTCTCTGGACACTCCTAATAACTTGGTCAGCTCTTCAGTTGGTCTGGATCACTTGACAGTTGGGACACCTCGTTTTGTCCCCAAGAAGTCTTATCTATGGCTGGTCCAGCCACTACCGCCACCACCACCACCACCACCACTACCACCACCATCAGCATTCATTATTACTTACCATAGAAACACTTGGATCTGTCACTGGGTTCAAGTTTATGTGGGATTTACTATATTTCCAGAAAGAAACATGTTATGCTGTCACTTGCTAGGACTTGTGACTGAGTAGGATATATGCAGAGTGGGGCACTAGAGTGACAGAGATCCAGTCCTGCTTATGTTTCCAGGTGTTCTAGCTCCTAAGCCACAGACTTGGTAGGTGACATCTGTTTCATTGCACTGAAGAAGCATACCCTGAGCTCCCAAACATTTACCCCAGGCTAAATCTATAGATGGGATTTTAGTACCTTATTCGTTCAGTCCATTAGACTAATAGTGTGCCAGGTGGGATATAGCACTTGGCTTAGTTTGGGATTTTTCTGTGAAGAGACACCATGATCAAGACTATCCTTATAAAGGAAAACATTTTGGGGGGGGGGCATTGCTTACAGGTTCAGAGGTTTAATCCATTATCATCATGGTGGGAAGCATGGTAGCATGCAATCAGACATGGTGCTGGAGATGGAGGTGAAAGTTCTACATCCTGACCTGCAGCCAAGAAGAGACTTGTGTACCACACTGGGTGTAGCTTGAGCATAGGAAACCTCAAAGCCGCACTCTCTCCAGCAAGGCCACACCCACTCCAAGGCCACACCTCCTAGTAGTGCCACTCCCTGTGGTCAAGCACTCAAATACGTGCGTCAACGGGGGGGGGGGCTATACCTATTCAAACCATCACACCACTCTTAGGAATCCCATGACTATGTACCTACTGTTACATCTCTGTTCTGAAAAAAAAAAGTCCTTCATCTTATATGATGTTGTATGGGTTACCATGTTGGTAAATTAGGTGTATCTAGACTCTCAGCTCTCTATCAGAAAGAGCCAAATGGAAACAAAAGATTGCTGCTTCTGATAAGTCTCTTTAATGCATAAAGCTGTGAGAAAGAGTGGCCACAGTAGAAGTCTTCATCTCAGCTTTACTTCATCTTATTGTGATCACTTTCTTAATAAGCATCTTGTGTCAGGATGGGGTGGTTAAAGAGAGGCTCAGAGGCATCACTGGATTTGGGACTTACCTAACCATTCTCATCCCTTCAGCTTTTGCCCTCCAACTTTTTAGTCATACTTCCTTTCAACCCCAGACTAATCACCTGGACCATTCACCAATGTTAAGGAGCTCCGTGGTATGTCTGCAGAAACTCCTTGTTAATTCTGTGAGTGGGTTTAGGTTTTTTTGTAGGTCAAACTACCATGAGCTATGGTTCTGAATTCCAGGAGACAGGGTACCATGGACATATGTCATGGGACACTTGTCCACATGTTCATGTGATTCTTTTGTGTATTTTTGAGTCAGCAAGGGCCTGATTCCCAAAATAGAGCTTTTTTTTTTTTTTTTTAGTACTTGTTGCTGTGTTCATCAGACTTTGTGATCTGGTGGGTCTGATAATAAACAGCTTGTGAGAAAAGCTCAAGCCACGTTAATCATGTGTTGTCTCTGGTCAGGTATCTACTTTCTGCCAGGGAGTTGAGTAGCATAACCAGAAACTATGTTCAAATGGAAACAACTTCTCAGTTACAAATGTTATATACCTTCTCTAGAACCTTTGGTTCTGCACTTTAACTTTCCAATTAAGGCTTGCCAATAAGAACAACCTTACTCACAGAGACGTCTCAAACACCATCAGACACACTGAGTCATACATCCCCAGTGGCAGGTAGGTCCTATTGCAAATCTCTTTCTTGCTCATGGCCCTATTTGAAATTGGCTATGAGTCATTCAAAATTTTTTGTCAGAGTAACATTCCTTCATGGGATATAGTTTACCCTAAAGTCCCTGTTGTAACAATAGCAGGTACACATTGTGATTTGTTCTTTAAAGGTAGCATCTTAGTTTCTTGTAAAGTTCAAAGCATAGAACCCCTAAAGTGTTTTCAGTGTGTGATTTCTGAACCTTTCTATGCTTCCTCTCTACAGTTTAATATGCAAACATTTTCTAGGACACCTAGAGGACTCATCACTTCCTGAGTACAGTTATGGAGTGAGCTGGTTAGTTCTGTTGTTGTGTCAGCCTGACACAAACTAGAGTCATCCAGGAAGACAGAACGTCAACTGAGGAATTGCCTCCATCAGACTGGCCTATGGGAATGTCTATGGTGACTTGTTTTTGAATAATGATTGATGTGGGAGGGTCTAAACAGCTACTTGTGGAGCCATCCCTGGGCAGTGGTCCTGGGTTGAACAAGAAAATAGTGAAGGAAACTAACAAGCTAGTACTGCGCATTGCTTCATAGTTTTCACTTCAATTTTTGTCCTGGTTTCAAGCCTTGGTTTTCTTACACAATAGACTTAACCTGTAAGGTATAAATATTTTTCCTTCCCCAGGTTGCTTTGGCCAATGTTTGATTACAGTCACAGAAAGGCAACCAGAATGTTAACATCTCATTAATAGTATTCAACGATATTCTTCAGAAATCTAATATGGTAAAGCTCTCCCTATTGTGACAGAGAAAAAAGTTAACATACCCCTGGAAGATGAACGCTGTCTGTCAGTTCTTATTGATGAGGTAGAAAACTTTGCTCTCAGAAACTGAATAGCTACATTCCAAGTGCCATTAATTAGTCTTCAGGAAGATATCATTTCCGCCACAACTGTTATTGGAACTACTTCCTTAAATTCATGGTAGGCTGGCATAGCCTTAATGCCTTCTGTTTGTTCCACTTAAATCAAATGAAGAAGAGACCATTTAATGCTGTTCAAGCTGCTTAAGCCTTTGACAGTAGTACTTACCACTGTGATTATTTTTTTAGATTATACTTCTGATTACTACCTTGGTAAGTATAGAAAGCAGGAGGTTGATCAATTTCAGTCTTCCACTTGGCCATTACTAGCATTGTGACCTTTATTTCACAGGTCAGAGAACGAAAGTGAGCATTCTGTTAACTGCATAGGTCTGAGTTATATATACTTAGAGAGCAGATTTATACTAATAGATTGTGCCAGCACATTCAATAGACTAACTGTAAGTCCTAATAGATGGACTAGGGCCAGGATTCCACTCATAAACATAAAGTAATTCTCTAGCTTAGGACTATAATGGCAGTGCAGGACCTTGGTCAGAACTCACATCACACTAACAAAATCTGTGTCCAACGATACTTGAATCGTCAAGGTATTCTTCTGATTAGACGATAGCAAATGGATACACTTTCCTATTGGGAATGATGAGAGAGATGTTTGTTATGTGTTACTGCAGTGACAGTTCAGAGTCTTTCCTAAGGGAAACTGAGTCTTCAGTTGGCCGTCTCTGGGGCTATCTGCTGTCTGACAGTAATGAAAAAAAATGTGTAACAATGGTTTTTCATTTTGATGCCCGAGTGAGTATATACATTTTACATATAAGTAGCTTTGTATATACACAATTATATATGTGTATATGTATGTAAATCTGAGAAACACACTGTATATGGTATATATCTACATATAAGTATATGTATATATAAAGTTTAGAATGGATATGGCCCCCAGCCTGGTACCACATGGGCTGGGTAGAGGGCAAGCCTGAGGTGAACGCCAGTCTGGTGCCACGGAGCCCAGGTGAGAAGAAAACCTAAAATAACCCCCAGTTCAGTGCCACAGGGCCTGGGAAAGGAGGAACCTGACATAACCCCTGCCTGGTGCCACATGGCACGGGCAGAACATAGCACCCCTGAGACAATCCCAGACACCCAGAGGCTCCAGGTCCCACCAAGGTGAGCAAGTGCGAGGTGGAGGGGATTAAGGAGAAAGAGAAGCAGAAGGGTGTCTGGCGATTCTAGGGTAATGAGAAACTGCCTGATGTGAGTAGCCAGTGATGCCACCTAAAGGCATGGTGAGGTCCTGGCCTGTGCTGCCACCAAGGACCATGACTGCAGCAGCAGAGGTCTGTTACCAGGGAAGGCCAAGCAGGCGGGCATTTCTGTGAGCAGCTGCCTAGGGCCATGTTGATGTCTCAGGGCTGTGCAGAGCTGGCCCCACCCCCACCTGGACTGAGAGAGCTTGCCCTGAAGGAGTGAGAGAAAGAAAGCTGGCCTTGCCTCTCCTACGTTGCAGTACTTGGGATGGGGCGCATGTTGCCCAGGAAGCACAGGAGAGCTAGCCCTGTTTTCCAGAGTGCTGGGTGAGCCACCCCAAGGGTGCGAATAAGGGATAATTGGTCTTGTGTGGAGGCAAGGGAAAGGGATAGATACCTTTCCCTGCCCTCTTGCCCTTTGCCCCTCACCGTCTATGGTAATGGGAGAGCTGACCTTGGGGTCATGAGAATGGGAGAGCTGTCCCTGCCCCTCACTAGCTACAGCACTTGGGAGAGTGGGCTCTGCACCTCGCCTGGACAGCACAGGAGAACTCGCCTAGCTGGTGTGGGTGTGAGTGAGCCAGCCCCGAGGGCATGCGCAGAAGAGTTGGCTCTGCCGCTTGAGGGCTATATAGTATTGGGTGCTTTAGCTGGGGCAGAGCTGGTGGTGTGGGGGTAAAAGAACCGGCAGGCTGACTAGCTCAGCTGTCTATTGGAAGATGGGGGTTGAACATTTGCGAACATATAACCACAGAGTACTGTCATGTTCAGGACACCTTGAATTCTACTCCTGCGGTCTATCACAGTGATCATATCTGCTGTCTCTGATAGGCCAGTTCACCCCCACATTTCTACCATTCCTTAGTCTTATCAAAGTCACTGCTCCTAGGAATCCTAGTTCCAAGTCAGGATGTCTCACCAACGGTTTCAGCTTACAGAGGAAAACTATCATTAAACTTCTTAAAGCAGCAGTGTATTCCTCATCCTGGTGTCCCTCAGTGCTGCATTAGAGAAGGTCACAAGAGGGAATCTTGGAATATCTGGATGGCTAATGAGCTCTCAGATCCTCTTCGGCACATCATGTTCACATTCTTGCTTTCTTGAGCCTTCTGATTTCTTCTCTGATATCTAAAGAAGTCCCCACAGTCTCCATCCGGTTTTCTAGGGCCATTGCAACCTATATATGTTCTCTTGTAAGAATAGAGGTGAATCATCTACGTTAAGTCGTATTTCCTACTGACATGTGAACTTGACTCCTACTCCCACAAAGACCCACTCACTACTTAATGTTACTCTAGTTTTTGTAAGCGCGTAGAAGTGAGGTCTACAATTTCTTCAGCATGTAACTATTTCTCCTGAAATAAGAAGTGCACTTCTGTATATGTGGTACACTGAGATGATTTTTAATATTCATAAAGGCATAATGAATGGGAGATGATATGGGAAAGAGCAGTCATCGTTTTATTAAATATATATTTGTTACTCACCTGTACTTATTACATAGCTCACAAGCAAGAGGATGACGTTTTCTACTACAGGGAAAGAAATTGTCTTTTTTTCTTCTTCCCAAGTTATTAGGTTCAAATAAGCCTAAGGGTTCTAAGTTCCTGAGATTATCCACCCAGATGTTCTCATCCTAGGTTTCATAATTCCTCTCTTTTCCTAGCTGAGCTTTGACTCAAATACAAGACAGTAGCAGTTGGGTAAGAATCATCTCAGCAGATACAGCATTCTTACAATTGGATTCTGGGCTTGATTTTCAGCACTGCGTTTTCTGAAGTTTTAGGAAATAAAAGTCTCCGCAAAGTTTCCAAAGCTTCTCTCACATCCACATTGTACCCTGGTTTGTCAGGAAGCTTCTCTGAGCCTTTAGTTAAGAATTGCAATGTGGCTGACAAATTCAACCCATTCCATATTGTCATGGATACTACCAAGTATCAGACTTACATATGTCAATGCTTCATCACATTTTAAATTAGCAGGTATTAAACTTTCATACTTTCTACCTGAGATGTTCCTACTTTCCTCATAATATCAGTGGAGTCTTTATTGCCCCCCCCCCCTCAAATCTGGATAATTAACTTCCAAAATCTTATCCTGAAAGTCTGCCTTCTAGGTCACTCCTGAGGTCAATTGTTTTTGACCTATGTTCCTTGGAGAACAGACTGATAAAAGGTGAACAGAATTTTAGATTAAAAAAAAAATCATCCGAAGGACAAAAATGATCAAGAAGGAAGAACAGAGAGCTACTGAGAAGATGTGTTATGAAGTGACAGCTGGAAAGTTGTGACTGACCACCCAGCTCCACAAGACCATCTTTAAGAAGCCATGAAAACTGTACTTAGCAAACTCCACTCAGGGAAAGAACTGTCTATGGATTTTGTCATGAGGTGATCAAAGTTTTAGCTCAAAGGCATTAACTCTCCTGGGTTGTCCATGAGTAGGTACTAACAAGGACCAGAGAAATTCCATGCCTTTCTATCAACAGTGAATTCTGAGGTAGGAGATAAGAGCTGAGTAGCAGAGTTAAGACAGAAGTTGGTGTCATATTGTCCTTATATTTAGAGCTTACACAAACCCCAAAGCTTCAGTGACAAGTGACACCACATGAGTATCTGATACAAGGACACAGACTGAACTGTAAGGTGTTCATGGGGAAGAAGCCATGTGTTACTCATCTTAGGAGCGGTAAAATTGTTTCACCCACTTTATAGATGCAGAAAACAAGGCATGGAGTGGGTTACCGATGTCTAAATTCAGCACCCTGAAGTAGAGGGACAGAAAGAGGGACATGGAACTTCTTTTAGCCATGTTGAAGGTCATTAACTATTGATTACTCTCACAGGAGATGCTGCATTGTGCATGCACTCTTGTGCATGTGTGTGTGTGTGTGTGTGTGTCAGGGTGGGGGATTAAAATCCTCTCCAATCTTTTCTAAGTGGTCTTCTTTCAGAACTCTGTTTAGAAAGAAATAGGTCACTAGACAGCCACTCACTGGCTCACATATTTTCCTGGATGTAGGACTGTCCCAAACAAAGGGACTGATAACAAACATCACCTGAGTCTTTGTAAGCCAACAAAATCCTCGTGCAGACTGTTTGTGTCACCTTCAAACAAGAGAGAGTACAGGAATTTGTCCCTGAGGCCTGACTCTGCAATTCTGGTACCCTTCAAACACCCACTTGACCTCATTTTCCTTACTGCAAGAGGGTCGAATCATAGGCCCCTCCCTCTTTCTGCTTCCTAGCTTCAGGAACATTAATCATCAACCTTTCTCAAGACCTGGCAGGGAAGACGCAGTGCCTAAGTTCTTAATAAACTCATACTGTCATTGAAGATGAAAGACGACTCTGGCGAAGCTTGGAGCAGCCCAACTTCCCAGCTCACCAAGTGCAGAGAAGGACCCAGCTGTGAATGAGGAGAGGCATGCCTTCTGGAACAAGGCTGCATGGGTGGGGCAGAAAAGTCAGCTGCCTTCTCCCCTCTCCTCCTAACTGCTCTCCCAATGACATCTTCAAAATGTTTACTGCAGAGCGATACAGTTCAGGTTCAGTGTTTCTTTTCCTAACAATGTGATTTGGTATGTGAGCGGTGGGCCTAACACTTTCTTCACAGTGAGGGACAGGTGAGCGGTGTTTTTCAAGTTGTGTGCTAAGGCTCCACATAAGTAGAAACAAGGCTCCTGAGTCACCAAAGTCCCTTTACCACCTGAGTCAGGAGGATCAGCGAGATCCTGTGCAGGCACTTTTCTGCATTTTTGCCCAGCCACTGGTCCTTCTTGTTACCAGGCTCTTACTCTGTTCTCCTGCTGGCATTTGTGGTCTTTGTTTTTTGCACAAAAAGGATTCAGATGAGAGACACGGAACACAGTGTAGAAGATACGAAGTTTACTATGAAGAAAAGGGAAGTGAGTGTGGGTGATGGGCAAAGGAACCAGGCTGTCGAAAGGTTTTAGACCATTCCTGAAGTCTGTAAACAGATTCCTCTGAAGTGTGTTTTCTTTCAGTTGATTGACAGACCTATTTGGATTACTGTAAAGGAATGGGACAGTGCTATATCTTTGTTCTTAAACAGGGAGTCTTCAACTAGGTTGTCATCTTATAGCCTTCTTAGTGGTTCAAAATGTCATGTCTCCACCAAGAGCAAGGATGCATTTCAGATCCTGTTCTGTGGTCCAGTTCTTAAAGACTGTAGGTTCATTCTTATTTTTCCAAGGGGCTGATTTGGAGGGAGGGGTTCATTCCCAGTGCCTTTCAAACCTGCTAACATTGACTTAGCTACCATTCACAGCATTAGCATTCATAAGGGAAGCTCGAGCTCACTTCTGTGAAAGCTGGGGTAGCTACACATTGGACTTTCATGAACAGCCTAGTCAAGCCAGTAGAAATCTGCATGTGTAACTATTTAAACACCTGGGAAGCTACCTGCTGTTTATACCACCTGACCCTCAAAGTCCTTCCAGCAAGTAGCTGGTCTTAACAGCTACTGTTTACAGAGACATTTCAAAGGGCACAGCATTCAGCTAAGTACTTTTATATAGAAATTGTTTTGTTTTATTTTTGTTTTACCTTCACAACAGTCTTATCAGACTGTTTCTAGCAGTCATGGGAGCGAGAAATTCGAAGCACACAGAGCTGAATGATGTGTTTAGTGACACAGTGAGCAACTCCAAACAGCAGAGTCAAATTCAGCTGCTTGCCTATAGATTCTAAATCTCCTTCTCATCTCGGGCAACTCACCAAAGAAGAACCTGCCCAGTGCTTTCTGTGCCCCGGGCTCTGTGCTAGGAATGTCCACATCCACGTAACCATGATCTTGAGTCAAGGAAAGAAAACTAAGGCCTTTATCTGGCCCTTCCATCTGTCCATCTTCCCTCCCTTCCTCCCTTCCCTCCCTTCTTTCTCCCCCCTCCTCCATTTCTTAGTCTGTATCTGTCTCTCTCTGTTTCTTTTCCAATTAATCATGTTTTTTTCAGCCAAGGTTAGACTCTTATCTTAGCAGTCCTAACAGATAATTTATGTGATGTGCCTCGCTTGGTGTTTGGCACTCAGAATGTAACTGGATCATGTGACTCTCCACCTCACTTCACCCTCAAGACAAGCTTTTAGTTTGTTGGTTTGCTTTTGTTTTTGATCATTACTTCAGTCTCTTTGGTAAGAACCAAAACAGTTGTTTTGTTTCTTTGTTTGTTTGTTTTGTATTTTCTTCAACCACATAGTGGGAAGAGGTGCTTTCTCTTAAATATGGTACATTCCCCTCTTTTGGGAACTGTGCCCCATAGAGGGTCTGTGCCCCTGGAGGAATGCTTAGAAAAAGTAGTTGCAGGCATCATTATAGCCCTGTCTGCTTCTTTCCTGTAGAATTAATGAAAGGGAAAATTTGCAAGAACTCCTCATATAGGCTTTGTTTTTTCCCTTTATTCTTGTTTTCCAAAGAAAGATCCCCGCTGGCCTTTTAAGCCCAAGGAAAACTTAACAAACACTTTCTGCAAACCACCTTGCTTTTTACCTTGAATCGCATAACCTCCCCAACTCAGGAGCTTTGCATCCCAATCCTTCCTTGCAAAGGAGGAGCGAAGAAGCAGGATATTGAGTCTCATTAAGTTTCTTTGCTGTGTCAGTCCTCCCTCCCAGAGGGGGAGCAACGCTCTCTTCATAATACTCAGCCCCGTGCACAAGCTGGCAGCTCCTTTCTGGCAACTTACATTCTTGGCTGAGAATGTGTTCACAGGGATTTTGAGAAAGCCTCTTCAAATACCTGCTTTCTGACTTTCTCAGAGCATTTCTGGAGATAGGGCAAGGTTGTGGCTGCTCTGAAGTCAGTGTACTCTCTCTAAGGAAGCTCCTGTCTCAGCGCCCTTCCTTGCCCTCTCATGAGAGGGTGGGTTGCCTCCAGCTTCGCCTCCATTCCATTCCCCTGGACTTACATTCTCTTTCTCTGTGGGACAGTGCCTCTGCCAACAATGATGGTACCTAGCTGGTAACCTCAGTCCTCTTTTGGTCGCCCACCAATTCAGACCTTAGATCTCTCTCTCTCTCTCTCTGTGTGTGTGTGTGTGTCTCCGTCTCTGTCTCTGCCTCTGTGTCTCTGTCTCTGTCTCTCTCTCTCTCTCTCTGTCTGTCTGTCTCTCTCTCTCTCTCTCTCTCTGTGTGTGTGTGTGTGTGTAAGTACACACACATGGGTGTATGCTAAAATGTATATGCATATATGTGCATATGCACATGTGTATGTGTGCTTGCCTGTGTATGCTGGAATGTGAGCCTATGCCAGCAGTCAACCTCAGATGTGCTTCCTTAGGTGCTGTCCACCTGGTTTGTCTGTTTCCCTTTTTTTGTTTGCTTTGAAATTACAATATAAACACACTATTTCCCTCTTAGCCTTCCTCCCTCTAAACTTTCTCATATACCTGGTGATAGGACCTTGCCAAGTAGGCTGGGCTGTCTAGCCCATGAGCCATAGAGATCTGCTTCTCTCTGTCCCACTAATGCTTTATGTAGATTCCAAGGATTCAACTTCTGTCCTCTCACATAGCAAGCACTTACCAAGCTAGCCACAGCTCCAGAAACTGTGGTACTTACTTAATTTTACAAACATCCTGGGTGTGTCATCTCTTTGGATCTGTCCTGAAAAACTATTGAGCACAGACAGAAGTTTTTTCTAGTGTGGGCCTTCTGAGTTTTGGTATTGATCTATTTTGATGATTTTATGACACAAAGTGTCAGAATCAGATGCCGGGTTCTTCTATGGAATGATAAACTATTTGCCTTGTATAACTTAGCCACTGTTCTAAGTGATTTCTTATATAATAGCCCTATGTGTTAGAAAAATTCCTATCAGGATGAGGAGACTGAGCCATAGAGATTAGATCACTTTCCCAACACCCTGTAAATTAGGAACTGGTAGAACTAGGGCTGTAAGCCTGTCTCCCACACCTTAACTTTCAAGTTCTCTGGGATTATGTTAAACACAGGTCCTGGAAGAAGACAGTGTGTATTATGCCTGGCCCTTATTGGACCTGTGTGAATCCTGTCCATTCCCCTCTTAGCATCCTCAGTTCCTCACTGTCCATTGTGAAGACTCTGATCTATGTGCTCCATCACAAGCTCATGGGACAGCTGGAGTGCCTGGCCACTAACAAGCTAAGCTTGCTCACTCATTTTTAATAAGCCAACTCAACAGGTAAGCAAGAGCAAAGGCAGAGAAAGGAGATTTGTTCTATGCAGCAACACTTAGAAGAGGAACAAAGAGGTCTAGTGACCTCTAAGTCTGTCCTTTGGGTCCTGAGATGAGGTTTAGGTTTAGATAGAGGCAAAAAGCATTTATAAACAAACAGTCATGGTGAAGGGGTGGTGCTGCTTTTCAGTGATGTATTGTTGACTCAGGCTCTAACTTATCTATGCTGTGAGTTGTTTTACAGGAAATGTCTTTCCTAGAGACAAGCTTCTCCTCTAGCTGGTATCAGGGTTCCTGCCTTTCTTTACTTAGCATAACATTCTTGGGGAGAGTTTCCTCATGGTCCATGAGCTCAACTGTCGGGTAGACAAAGGGCTGGGTACAAGTATCTATTTGAGATTGTCTTTAATGCTTCAGAGATAGCTATGATGTCATTGACATCATATGATGTCAAGGATACCCTGTGTCATTGACAGTCATGTGTCTGCTGCCTCTTTCCTTGGATGCCCACTCTTCTTCGTCTATCCTAATCGAAACATCACCCCACTTTCCTTCCAAAACAGTTCCTAGTTTATCCACGCCAAGAAATTCTTTTGGTCTTATCCTTACCTGCTCATATCCTCATTTGGATTCATTTGTGACTGACTTGGGAGGTGGATCACAAGGTAGGTAGGAAACCTTCTAGGACTGAAGATCATACTTCAGAGAGGAACTCTTGACCCAGGGTGACGCATCCCCTTTAAAGTCCCAGGTAAGGTTTTTTTCTATTCCTTCATTCACTTCTCTTACAGATATGAATCACCCATGGGTGTGGCTCTGAATTAAGGTTGCAGAAGTGTAGGTTGACATGATATAACATTTTCTCTTCACAGTCTTGAAGAAGTTAATGTGGTACATTACACGTACATCACAGAGACAGGAGGCAAGTTGCATCACACTGGTGCTCAACAAATTGATATAAGAGACATTGCCTTGATTAGTAACAAGGAAACCTGGTCAAATGTTAGAGGTCACACTGAAGTTTGACTCTGCAGGGTATTTTAATTTTGAAGATATGTTTTCTAAAACCTGAAAATTACAATACAGAAGGAATAGTTGTGATCATATAAAACAGAGTGAGGTAAACATGAAAAATAAGATATAAATGTGAACTGAAGTCAATAAAAACATGATTATATTAGAGGGTGCACTAAAAATGATCATAAGAATTCAGTGGCAGAGCACTTACTTAGCATGTTGAAGACCCTAGGTTTGATTCCTTGCATGTCTCTATGCCCCTTCTCATCACACACACACACACACACACACACACACACACACACACACACACACATGCAAACAAACAGATACAAACACAAACACACACATACACAAACACACAGCAATCATAAATATTATAGAACAGGAAACCAGGATTTTAAAGTGTGCACAATGAGAATCATTTGAAGGTTATTAAGGTAGGAAAAGAAATTATCAGAAGAAACTGAAATAGCCAGGCAGAGGAGTTGAGTGTTAGGTAACCCTGTATAGGCCAACATGCTTAGGAAGAGCACCAATGCAGAGAATAAGCACCCATTCAAAGGCCGTTGACAATGGGGATGGACAAGAAGGGAGGGATGTGAGAAGTGCATCACCAGTAAGTTAAATGAGTTTTGTTGTTTGATTGTACGTAGAGAGACTGGGAATTAGGATATTCCAGGATATCAGAACTAGTGAAGTCGGAGGAAATGGAAATCCTGGTAGAATGAGGTGTGACAGAAAGACCTGATGGTCATATCATCAGGACCTGCAGGGTTTGAAGTGCCTAAAGAGCCTCCAGCAGAGTTGTTGCCAGTTTGAGGATGTCATTGTTTTCAACATAGTCTTAATTGGCAGTCCAGGCCAGACTCAGACTCACAGCAACCTAAGCGCTGAGATTATAGGTGTGAGCTATATTTTGAACTATGGCTTTGATAGTCACTGGTAAAAAGGGCTACAGTGGGCCATTAAAGATTCAAACTGTACCATCCACCCAAGACAAGTACATCTATTTCTAATCTCCCTCTTTCCCAGGCAAAACTCCACTCAGTCTACAAAAGACATTGTCTTGGGTTCCTGCCTTAATTTTAAGTGTTCTTCTGTTTTCCCCATTGTCATCCTGACCCATCTTCTAGGTTCCTAAGTAACAGAAGGAGAAGGTCCTGAGTGGACCTTCTAGGTCTCACTCAGTCCTTGTTTCCTTTTTATTTTAATTTCTAGAGATGGAATCTGGGTCCCTAACATGCTGGGTAAGCACTGAGCTGCACCATCAGTCTTCCTGACTTTTCCTACTGTTACTCAAGGCTAGTTTTCCCTATGATTTAGAAAGAAAATTCTTCCGAACTACTCTCAACTCTTTATTAATCAAATCCCAAGTCCCATCACCCTCATCAGAAAAATTCAATCCTCTGTTTGCCTTTCGGTTGACACCGGTGACCTTGAATGAAAGAGCTTTCTTCTCTGTGTTGTTGTTCTATATTAAAGTCAGCAAGGTATTGATTTTCTAAGCATGCTCCTTTGGGAGTTACTCTCTAACAGGTGTACATCTTTGCTCAGCATCACTTATTCCTACACTGTTCTTACATGTTGAGACCCTCTATGCTCTGGTCACTAGAAGTGTGTCAATGATTCAGCAAGAAAGTTGACGACAACTAAGACTAGAAGGAAAGAGGACAGATCTGAGAGGGAAGCCCGCTGATGCTCTTTTTCAACAGTAAGGACAAACAAGTCAGAGATACTCATTATTGACCAACAATACTCGAATACTCTTTTGATCCCCAGTCCCTGAGGGGAAAAATCAGCTTGGCCCAAAAGCATTTAATGAGCATTTTTTAGAAGCCAAAGGCTTGTGAGATATGAAAATTAATAAAACACAGGTCTGGCCTATAAAAAACTCAAAGTCTCAGTCAGAAAGACAAATATTCCAGAAAATGTGTAACCCTGGAAGATACATAAAACAGTGCAAATATGTACAAGGCTTAGGACCAGAACAAAGCCTCGTTTCTGACATAGGAGAGTCCATAGAAAATGGTCAGCCCATTAGTAGGAGCTTGAAAACAGAAAAGAAAAATGAGATGAAGGCCATTCAAAGCAGAGATGTACAGGGACAAACTCAGGAATGCTGCATTCATGAGACACAAGAAGTTCTGTAGCCAAAGAGAGTGGAGCAGGCACTTCAGGATAAAGAGAAGATTTGGGGATCTCTGGAAGGGGTAGGCAGGGGATAACCATGATTCCACAAAGACACTGTTGGTTACACTAAAGGCTTTCTCCTTTATTCAGAAATTTAAAGGCAGGCAATAAGAGATCCCTTATAAGGCACTTAACTTTTGTTAAAGAAAATTATCACTCCAAATTTGGAAATGATAAACTTGAACAAGAACAAACCAGGTATGTGCAGTCTTTGAAGGTTGCAACACAATGTTGTAATCTACAAAGTTTACATTTGAAAACCATGCAATTCGGTTATAAAATTTTGCATGTTTTAAATGTGATTCTGTATTATGCTGTACTTATAGCTATCCTTTACCACAAAGGGCAGCCTGTGGTCACAGGCCACAGACTGGACATGCTTGTTTGTAGACATGCTCCAATTCAATTATTCAAAATAGATATAAGAGTTGGAACCTGGGGAAGGTTTGTAGAGGAGAGACACAAGCAAGAGCCATGGCTTGGGTGGCTGAACCAACATAAAGGACACCAGCCATACCCTACCCAGGGCAGTGTGTAGTATCAATGACAGAGCTCTAGACAACAACCGGAGGGACCATCAGCATTCACAAGGTGAGAAGAAAAGGGGGAAGCTAGTGCAAGAGATACAGAAGGAATATCTAGAATATTCCAGGACAGCAATGGCAGGACATTGGCAGTGAGTAAAGGCACATTTCCAGGACAGGTAGTCATTAAGGTCAAACATAGGGGAGACTCACAAACTTATGGACTGAAAGAGTCCTGTAGATGTAGAAAACAGAAGAATCTATGATCTCAGCACTCAGAAGATAAAGACAGGAAAGTTGTTAAGAGTTGTAGGTCAACCTGGGCAACATCATGGGTTCCAGGCAATCCTGAGCTAAAATGAGACCCAGTCGAGAGAGAGAGAGAGAGAGAGAGAGAGAGAGAGAGAGAGAGAGAGAGAGAGAGAGAGAGAGAGAGGGAGAGAGAGAGAAAGAAACTTGCTGTTGGGAATCATTTCCGTGGAGAACTAGCAGATAAATGTAAGAATGAGGCAGGAAATGAGAGAAGAAAGGGGAAGTAACACTTGGAATCTATCTTCTTTTAAAAAAACTGATTTGTAAAGAGAAGTGAGGAACATTGAATCAAGGTGTGTATGTGTGTGTGTGTGTGTGTGTGTGTGTGTGTGTGTATGTTACTGTGTCTATGTGTGTCTCTGTGTGTCTCTGTGTGTGTGTGTGTGTTGAATGCATGTGTTTGTGTCTGCCCCATGTGTGTTTCTTGTTGCACACTGATGTGTCTGTGTGTGTCTGTGTGTGTGTGTGTGTGTGTGTGTGTGTGTATGCAAGTGGATGCCATTGGTTGATTTCAGTTGTCTTTCTCAGTCTGGCTCTACCTTAACTTTTTGAACAGGATCTCTCTCCTAAACCTATGGCTCTTGATTTTGCCTAGACTAGGAAACCATTAAGTCCCAGGTACCCACCTGTCTACCTCCCCAGCACTACTACAGGTTCTGGAACCCTTTGTGGTAAATATGAAAAGGATGATTCTGTTGTTACCGGCCCCGTGGTCTCACTTCACAGGAGCAGCTCTGGTGTGGAGGGGAGCACACAGACTGTCACAAGCCATCCTCTCCACAAGGCTCCTTTCCCAGGCACTCCACTTCTGACCCAGGTGGATACAACCGCCCTGGAGTGTTGTTTTCAGTCACTTCCCCTTGGTGTGTTGTTATCCCAACTCTGTGGTGAGCTTTATTCATTTTACCACCTTTAAAGTAGTCACATCACAGAACACACCAAACTACTCTGATCCAATAGGCATCATATAATCTGCTAACCTTTATAAGTCAAATGATCTTGTAAAATTCCATCCCTTATAAAACATTCATAACAACCTTATTTATGAAGAGACCTGCTGAGGGAAACATAAACATCTGCCTTCATGTTGTTCCTCCTGGAATCCTCCCTTCTCTCTCCTCTCCCATTTTTCTAGCCTTTCTTCCTCCTACCTCTCCACTGCCCAATCATGTTTCACCTTAACATCAACCTACAGCGCCCCAAACTCAGGCCCTCATGCAAGTACTTAATTGCCTGAGCCATCATCCTAACTCCTCAAGGAACTTTTCTTGGCTTATTTTAAGATAAGAGAAATTTGAACTGTTTGTGTGACCACAGTAGGTAGCCAGTCTTAGGGGAGAAAGATGCCAGAAAGGCAGGTGACATCAGAAGAAGGAAAGTTGTCCTCTTGTCTTGGAAGAGCTAAGAGGGTAAAATCCAGTGCACAGGAGGAAGTAGCCTTAGGTGGGAGAAAAGCAGCTTTCTTTCAAGGGAGGTGAGACAGGCAAGACCACTGACAGGGCAACCATTGTGAGCTCAGGGGAAGGAGGAGTGAGGGAAATGAAATCGATCTGAGGCTAACATGAGTTAATTGTGGGAAATCACATTATAGCGCTCTGACCCAGCATTATTGTGATGGATATTGCTATACAACAAAAGTATTCCAAGCCCTGGCTGGGGGCCCACATCTATGACAATGCCAAATTCTATGGTCAAAGATTGTGGATAATTCTTGGAGGTGGTATTGTCGAGTCACTGCCAGTAACAGAAAGTGCTACAAAAGGAAAACACAAATGGCTTTGAAATGGAAGCTGGTGTTGTAATTGCTGTGTAGATAGAGCTCCCTAACTTACATGCCTTCCCCCCTTCCCAACTCCTGCACAGCTCACTTGAAAATAAACCTTGGTTAAATACACATTGAAAAGGCAAATTCGGCAAAATGGCACTTCGTGGCTGGATAATTGAAAGTGTGCTGTGCCTGCACTGTAGTTAAACCCTGGTTTTCATAGTTCTCCTGCTCTTAGTGGGAGTCCTACATGTAGATCAAGCCCAGTGTTGAAAACTCAAAAATGAATTAGAAACAGCCAGAGGGCTTTTCAGTGTGTGTCTCCCACCCAGCATTAGAAAGTTTCTGTGTCCTTTTGAAAATCACACCAGATCTGTGCCAGATGGTGAGGTTAGATTAACCTCATCACCCTCAGCCTCGCTCTTATTTTTTCTCCTTTTTTGGCAGCTAGATCTTTTTTTCCTCTTTGAATATGCCACCTCTTGATCTCCATCCTTCACCTGCTATAAAAACTTGCCTTCAGCCCAGGATCTCAATTTATATTCATCATTCAGACCTAAAGCTAAAGCTGGGATAGGTTGCTCACTTTCCTATGGATCTGGTTACACCTAAAATCTCCTTTTTTATTGTATTAAAGGCTTTGATCCCCATTCAAGGGGTTGGGCATTAAAAGGCAGGAGTGAGGGGCTCTGAGAGACTGACCCTCTGCTCAGTATACCCAAACATCTTTTGAGAAGAGTGATGGCTGCTTTGGCTGGAACTGCAGCTTTTATCTGTGGTGGGGCAAACCAAGCCTACTGGAGTCACTTCTGCCTCAGGCATAAGCCTGAGCACCCAGCCTCTAGGAATATAGATCTATTTTTTTTTTCATATAGCTATTTTCTAACTCCTGACGTCTTCCGGAAGCAGAGTACAGCACCAAGGCACTGTTCCGGAGTGATGTCACAGAGTCAGCCTTTGCAAAGCTCCCTCCTTCGTTTTTTGTTAGTTTTTTATATTTTTATACTTTGCTGGTGTAAATTGGGCGAAATAGCACAAGTACCTGGATAAAGGAAATTGTTAGTAGAAGTGTGGCTTTATTTTATTGTCTTCTTCCAAACCTTAATGGTTTTCCTTTTACTGTATGGAGGCCGGTGGTGTCTGGAGGGCTGAGGCTCTTTAATCGAACATGAATGTAGCTGGATGCTTTGCAGTTGAAGATTTGAAGCAATGGTTTTGTGTAGACCATTTCATTTAAGCCTCATCTTCAGGCAAACAACTGTGTTTTGGGAAAGTCCTGTTTCTCTAACCTTGTTATAAGCATTCTTCTATGTCAAGGGATGAAAAATCTGAGCCGACACTATGTGGATTATTTATATGGATAAAATCCCACCAGGCCTCTTGTGATATACTACAAGCACTTGCTATTCTGCTCCTCTAGTCCCAGGAAAACCAATTGGAATTGACATAGTGATCAGTTCCCCCTGAGAACATGACTCCTTTAAACGTTCCATTTCCAGTGGAAATAACTGTGGAGTACTAGGTCTAGTTTTGAGAAGCCATGACTCTGAAGACCTAGACCAAACACCCAAGTAAAGCTCTGAAATAGAACATGAACCAGACTGGAGCTTTATTCCCCGCATAGCTCTTATGTGTTTCTTTGTCTTTGAAGGGAGCTTTAGCATCAAGGAAGCCAAGGATGATGGAAAGCCTGTTCCTAAAAGCAGGACCTTGGGGAAAAACCCATATAGGAAGCAAAATTTTTGAAATATTTTTCTTGATTATAAAAGTAATATAAATCCACTGAGAAATTTTAAAAATAAACAAAGGCTTAGAGAATCAAATTAAAATTACTCATCATTTCATCTAACCCTGTCATTTCAATATTTTTTGAGTTCTTTGTATTTTTTTCAAAAATGCAGTCATAGCACATATATAATTTCATGTCTTGAACTTTGTACTTTATGTTATATTGTGAATGTAATGAGTTTGACTAACTGTCACAAACTCATTGAGGTATAAACACAGGATGCTTTTACTTTTCCAATACTTGTTTATATTGTGTCTATTTCTTGTTACTGTAAAAAAAATGCCAGACAAGAGTAATTTAAGGAAAAAGGACTTACTTTGGCTCACATGCTCAGGGGATTCAGTCCATGGCCTTCTCATCCCACACACTTGGGCAGGATATCGTTGCAGTGGGAGCAGGTAGGAAAGTATCTTCCTCATCCCTAGTGGCAGACAGGAAGCAGAGGAGGGGTACAGGAAGGAACCAGGGCCAAAGGCAAGTCTCCAATGATCCACTTCCTTCTACTAAGCCCCTCCCACTTTCCACCACTTCTCTGTAATGCCACCATACTATAACTCTATCAAGGCGTTGATCCATCCATTGGGTCTGTGCCCTCATGATCTACTCATCTCAGGAAATGTCTTCCGAGCTGTGCTCTGCTAATCTCCCAGACACTTCTCAGTCCAATCAAATTGACAGTTAAGAAGATCCACTGAAGATGCCAAATCCCCTCCTCTTACTAGGGAAAAGACATCCCTGACAACATCTCAGTCTAATTCTTTACCTTCTCAGTCATATCAGGCTGAATGTTTATTAACTTCTACACAAAAAAGTTAATCTCATGTTTAATTGATTTTTAAAAAAATCTCTTACCCTGACAGGTGGGATCACTTGGATCTTGAATTGGAAAGTAAGTCCGAATAAGAGGCACATCTCCCTCTCTCCCCACCTCTACTCTCTTCCCATTGTATAGCCCCTGTCTTACCCCTGACAGAAGGTGAAAAGTTAGCAAACACCAGCACCATAAAAACCCTACTGAACACACTGATCGATCTCTGGGTCCGTATGGAAGGGCAGCAGACCCAACAAGCCAAGATGATGAGGGGCCAGCCCTATCACTTCATGTTTGTCTCCAACTTCAATATCCCTGCCATGGCATTTTCCCTCCTTGGCTTTCCCATGAGTATAGAAAATACCTAGAAAGCACTCAGAGCAATTATCCTGGCTCCTCATTCTTTGGTTAGATTATAACTTCTCTTCCTGTGGATATGATTCACTTTCTCAATTTTTTTCTTTCTTAGAAAGAAATAAGAGCAGATACACTTTTTTTTTTGTAAATACTGTTTTCACTTTAAATTTTTCTTTATTTTATACCTTTGTAATAAGGAGCTAGCAAATCAATTTAGTTTTTGTCAACTCCCTCAGTATTAGTCTCAAGATTAGGTGCCATATCTCCTGTAAAGTCAGCCACTGAGACTTTTAATCACTTAGCTGACACATTTTCGTGTCTTAGCTATAATCTGTACTACTTCCCAAGGACAACGGCCTCAATCACAAAGGCACTTTAAATAATCTTTTTGTGAGTCATTCACTAAACAGTTGTCTTGAGCTCTTCATAGTGTGTGCCAGGAGGCCTTCTTCAACCCATGAACCCAGTGGTAGTGAACACAGTGACTTCTGAGACTTGTGTAGCCTCGGTGGCCCCATGAAAACAAAAGTTAGCTCCCTACACAAGGGAGCAAGTTTCTCAAATGCCAGCATTTGGCCCCAGGTTTCAATAACTGAGTTACCACAAGGCCTACTGGGGAAAATCCAGGGCTTCCAGCATTGTCTCTGGTTCTTTCAGGCCTCTAGCATGTGTCATCTCCAAGGTGCTGAAGTAGCAGACCTCTTTGCACAGAGCTTGGGTTTGGTCATCTCTTGATCCTCTGGAGGATCTACAGTACAAAGTTATCATATAATTATCACTTAATTAAACTAATTGTAAGAGAAACTAATTGTAAACCTCTCATTGTCCATATGACTTTGATTATATTACTCAACCTAAAGAAACATTCCTTTCAATGTGTCTACAAAATGAAGGTGTTGTTGTAAAATTAATTGAAATATTGTATAATACCTATTGCGGTGCCTGTAGTGTCGTAAACTTATACAAGCTTTTAGAAAAATTAGGAGCTTGAAAGGCTGTTCAGTGGATAAGCATGCTGGGAGTCCAGCTGAATTTTCAGACTTTACATGGTTAATCTCTATTTATTGATAGCAGACAGATGGAATGAAGGAGCTATCAAAAGTAGTGAGTATTATACACATACATTTAATGTGCCAATGTGGCTTAATGTTTGTGTTATACTCACTGTGATAATTGTGTCCTGGAAAACTGGAATGAAAAAGAAAATTGGTTGTCACTGTGGGGTTGGGAAGGTCTGAGTGTGTGACGTGGGTCTGTCACTTACCTCAGAACAAACTTCAGTGGAGTTCTGCTTGCTCATTTGCTAACTGGGTGTGCTCATCTTATGTACCTGACAAAGCTTTGGAGATCCAGTGAGGAGCCATGAACACAGTGACCTGGAGACTCTTAACCCAGAGCAGACTGCTGCCTCTGTCTTTCCGTCCATCTAGGCAATCCAACCACTTTCATTAGCTTCTGATCTTGGGCGGGCTACAGATGCCAAATAGGCAGGCTTTCCCCTCCTCCTCCTCCCATACTGTGTCCACAGGATTACTGTTACAGAACTTGTGTGTTCCAGGTCTCTGCTGGCATAGGGCTAATTTCCTGTGTGCTCTACAAAAGGATGATAATGTCTCTGGGAGAGAGAACCTGCTTTCTGTGGGGTTGACAGGTGTGGGGTACCATGCTTAGTGACTTTCATTCTTCAAAGCTCACACAACTTTTTTGGATTTAGGTTTCATTCAGATGTATATATTTATACATACATATGTACATACATACATACATATATGCATACATATGTGATTTTTTAATCATACTGGAGATTGAACTTAGAATCTTACTCATGTGACATGCTCTACCAGTGAGCATTATACCACTAAGATATACATATATGCAGATATATAATTTTAAAAACACGTAGGCTCAAAAACTTGAGCAATTTGTACGTAATTACATAGTTAATATTGGGCTATGGTCAGGTTGAAACCAAGTGCTTCACCTAATAGATCATAAACTATCAACTGTTGGGCACTTTGCCTAACATGGTCATCTTATAAATGACAATTCAGGAATTAGGATGGTGACATAACTTGCTCAATGCCAACTGGTGAGGTCAGCCAGGCTGAGGATGCATTGGAGATCTAAGAATGGACAGACTAATCATCTGTAGGCCAGGAACCCAGCTATATTTCAAACATCAGCCGACTGATGGAAGTGTGTTCTCGGGGCCACAAAGCTCCTCACCCACCACAGATACCTACCTGGAGGCCTTGCAGCAGGTGGCATGGAAGTTCTTATTGGACTGGATATTGACAGAGACTCTTCTGTTTCCTTTGAAGACTGGCCACTTTAGGGAGAGCTTTGCTAAGTCTTGCCTGAGCTTCCAGTGAAGGGGAGGTTGGAGGAGAGGGGGAAGAAATGAAAGGCGGGGGGTTGGAGAGCAGAGCAAGGCAAGGAGAAAAAAATCAATGGCTCATTTCAAGCAGGTGGGAGCTGTGGTTGTGATGAATATTTACTGTGCAGTGGTCTAATGATTTTAGAAATGTTTTTCTGACTGTACTGAGCGCTTGTGGGATTGTTTTTCAAGAAATAAAATACATTAAAGCTCCATCATTAAGAGCTTAAAGGAGGAGGGAGTGCAGCTCCGAGCCCATTAGAACACCCTGTAGTTAAGTAAGGGCCTCGTTCCTAATGCATTTTTAATTTATTCTATTTTGTAAAATAAAACTTTAAATGGCTTCTTGCACCATCACGTTTGCAGGCAGCTCCCCAGCCTGTCCCCAGCCACTGAGCTCTGCTAGGCTGCAAGGTGGCCCCAGCAGGCTTGTGGTTCAAATGTTCTTTCACCTTTGCTTCCAGGCCACTCTGCCCTGTGTGGCTCCTTACAGAACTGGAGGCCATTTATGCTAGGAGAGGCAGTCTCACTGCTGCTGGTATTGTCCTGCAGTGGGAGGGAAGAGTTTCTAAGGGCAGGGGATTCACCCTCCCAACATCCGAGAGACCCTAGAGGAGCTCTGTGTTGTGAGAGGGAAGGAGAGGCAGTGTGGCTCCTGGAAATGCAGGTACATTCACCCCTCCCGGGCTCTCCTCAGCCACTAAAAAAACTCTGGGTTTGAAATTACTTTCACACAAATGAGACTTGAGGCTTGGAAAGGGTAAATGCACAGAACAAACAGATAAACCTGAGTAACAAGTGAGTTCACCCAGGCCAGGCTGAGGTAAGGCAGTAGAAAGAATGAGGTTGGTCTTCAAAGACCTCTGAGGTACAGTTTCAATGTGGCCCATGGCTTGCTCTGACCCCTGTGGCAGAGACTTGGGATGATGTGAGGTGATGCTTTCCTTTCTTCTTTTCTGCCTGGTTTCCTTCTATTCATCTGCCCTCTTCTTCCTTCAGATCTCTGCTCACATCTCTGACACAGAAAGGGTTTCCCCAACTACCCGGCAGAGTTCTTGTCCACCCTCAGCACAAGAAGATGCTACCCTTATCCTGCTTGTTTCCTAGACAACGTGTTTCCTGTAAGATCTCCTATGTACATCTTCCCTTGTTTCCTTTTGCCATTCCTCACTGGACTGTGGATTCTGCAGGCAAACATCTTCTGAAAATCACCTTGTAGGTAAGTGTCCAGCATATGTAAATGCTCCATTAGCAACTGTTAAGTGCATCAGTGAGCATCTAAGTCGGGGCCCATCTCTAACACAACAATTAACTGCTGGCAATTTGCGGGTAAGAGGAAATAGATCATTATCAGCTTGAGAAGGTCTCCTAGAGTAAGTCCCATTAAATAGAGTCATAGATTTCTCTAAATCCACAAGATGCCTCCAAGATTAGCCAACCCACTCTCCTATATTAGAAATAATTAAAAAGCCCAGAGAGATTAACTGATTCCCCCCACCCCCCGCAAAGATACAAAGTTTATTAACTAAACATTCCTTATAGTCTGTTTCCCTTTTAGTCCAACAGGCAAGGTGTCACTGGGGGGTGGCTGCTGAATCTTTGATGGCATGTGGAGCAGTCTCAGAGATGTATACATTCTCTGGTCTTTAAGAGAAGCCTAGGCCAGGTCGGCAGATGAGAAAGCTTATCACATGAGGGCAAGTGAGGGGCTGAGACTTCACTGAGACTGGTAGAAATACCAACAGAACGTTCTCATTCTCTATCTTCGTTTGCACACACCACCTAGAAACATCTATGCCTGGCTTTAGCCACAAGGAACCTGCTTCCATGATTTCTGATCCTCTGGGAAGGACCCCTGACGCCATATTGACTTTTCCCAGGAAACCCAAAGGTCCTCTAACAGAACATGCAGCTGCCCCAACCACTGAGAGAGGGAGGATTTTTTTTTAAGGTGGAGACACACATTGGATAGATGACTAGCCGTGGATTCTGCAGAGTTCCTCAGGCTAGGTCAACATGTCTGTAGTGTGGGCAGGAAGAAACTTCTCTCCCTACAATCTCAGACCATGGCAGCTCCCTGGAATTTCCCTTCCCACTTCTTTATAGCCTCTATTGCTCTATTCCAGTGCCACTTATGGGCGCACAGGAGTCATCTGGCTGTCTCAGAAGAGCCACTTTTCCTCAAAGAGCCTCCCTCCTAGGCCGGCAGTGAACGCAGAGGAAGAAATGCATGCACAGTTAGGTACTAACATGCACAGTTAAGGGCTAACACTGGTGTTGGTTACATAGGTCTTCATCCACAAACAACAGAGGGGATTGCTCTACTTAAAAGACAGGAAGTTCTAGGCCTGGACTAACACAGTGATAGTGAGGGCACACAGACCGAGCCAGTCTGGCCTCACTCTTACAGGCACCGGGCTGGGGCTGCCTCTTTGATCAAATGAACCATGCAGACTGAACAAGTCAGAAACAAACCTGGGCACTTCTTCATCTGCCTAAAAGGAGCATTCCTCTGCACAGCAGCTCCCAACCTCTTTCTCAGGGGTCGCCTAAGACCATCGGAAAACAGATATTTACACTGCAACTCATAACAGTAGCATAACAGAGTTATGAAGCAGCAACAAAAGGTTTTGTGGTTGGAGGGGTCACCATAACGAGGGACTGTATTAAAGGGTCTCCGCTTCGGAAGGCTGAGAACACTGCCCTAGAAGGTCTCTCAGGAGTCACCCCAGGGTGCAGTCCTCAAGGAGTCTATTTGTGGGTCACAAGGAAGAACAGCCCCAAGAAAATGCTAGGAGCCAAAAAGGCATTACCACCCCTGGTTTGTTGCTGTCATGGTGATCTATGAGGCCAGCTCAGGGCCCAGCATCTTGCCTCCTGCTCTGGAAAGATGCATAGTAATTGGTCAGATTACCAGGTCTAACTTAATTGCTGGTTTTAATCTTCATTACATGGGGAAATAGTGGGCAGACTCTCTGGGTAGCTTTACTTCACAGCAGGATATAAATATTTGTCTCAAGTGGGATCTGGAAGCTTTCTCTTCTTTCATGGCCACCTAGAATTTCTCCAGGGGAAATGCAAGGATCTTCTCACCTTTCCCGAAGTCTTCTCTCTCTTTCTTCATCTGCCTCTCCCTCCCCTACCTCTGGTACTTTTCAGCTTGGCTCACACTTTATTTTCAAGATACCAATGCCAACAGTCAGTTTTCTATTTCCATGGCAACTTGCTGCATACAAGTTTGTTGATAAAATAACTTACAAGTGCCTGACGTTGCTGGGATCTGGGCTGGGAATTGGCTTCACTAGCAGAGAGCTGGGAGAACAGACTCAGGAGGCTAGTCCGTGGCCTCGATTGCTTTGCAAGAAATGTAAAACCACACATTTGAGAAAACAAAAAGGTTACTTACAGTGGAGCCAACTAGAGAGAGGAAAAATATGGTGTGTCAGCGAGTAAGGGATGGCCCTGAAGACAGGAGCAATGGGAAGGACGCAAAAGAAGACAGAGGGCTTTGTGCAATCAAAAGGAAGATTCTGGATGAGTTCAGCCCAAGTTTGGAAGCAACTATGGTCACTCACCGTGGGTGAATCTGTCTGTGAGTCAGCTTGCCCATTTGTCTGTCTGTGAGGAGCCTCACCTGTCAGTCAGCAGTTAGCCAAGGCTCTCCAAGGGAGGGCTGGGAAAGGAGTCTTAGGATCACAAGAAATGAGTTGTTCTGATGGCTTCCTTTTTTATGTCAGCAAACAAAGACCCATAAAGAAGTGATTTGTATTCAAAGAACTTTTGTGTGGCCAAGTTGAAGCCCGGGTTTCTCAACTTTAAATTTAATATTTCTCTATTTAATGAAGCTAGTCATCCATTTTTTCTGTCCACCATTCATCCATTCACCCACCTACCATCCATTATCCTTTTCCTGAGCTTAAAGAATGCGAGCCTAATATCCCCTTTCTTTTTTTAAAGATTTATTTATATATTATATATAAGTATACTTAGCTGTCTTCAGACACACCAGAAGAGAGTATCAGATTTTGTTCCAGATGGTTGTGAGCCACCATGTGGTTAATGGGATTTGAACTCAGTACCCCTGGAAGAGCAGTCAGTGCTCTTAACCACTGAGTCATCTCTCCAGCCCCATAATATCCTCTTTCTAGTTTACAGTTATTATTGCTTTTTTGGGGTGTTGTTGTTGTTGTTGGTGGTGGTGGTGGTGATGT
Source organism: Micromys minutus (assembly GCF_963924665.1). Classification (NCBI taxonomy): domain Eukaryota; kingdom Metazoa; phylum Chordata; class Mammalia; order Rodentia; family Muridae; genus Micromys; species Micromys minutus. Next base: position 39,465,470 of record NC_137973.1, read on the forward strand.
GGCATGTGTCTATAGACCAGAGGTCAGCATCCAATGTGTTCCTCTATTACCCACTATAATTGAATTTGAAACTCATTGCTTTGGTTAGACTAGATAGTAAACCCCAAGGATTTGCTGCCTTCTTAAACCCAGCACCAAGGTTGCAGATGTATGCCACTGTCCCCTACTTTTATATGGGTGGCATGCATTTGACACATTGCATGCCAAGCACCTAACTGACTAAGCCCAGTGGCCTTTTATTTACTATGGGCCCAGGATATCTCCCAAAGGCCTCCTTTCCATCAATTGATGAACAGATACACAAACATGATAAGTAAATAATGGAATGTCAGTGAGGCGTACTGAGGACTAAGATTCGAATGCATGCTGTAGTGTAGATGAATCTTGAAAAGAGGCTAAGTGAAAGAAGTGGACACACACAAATTACATTGTCTATGGTTTTATTCTGTGTAAACTGTTCAAATAGGCAAAGACAGACAGAAAACAGACTGATGGGTTCCCAGGTTGGCAGGAGGGAGCAGAGGTCATTTAGTGGAAACAGGTTTTTTTTTGAAGTGATGGATGCTTTGAGACTTGTCATAGGTGATGCTACATAAAATTCATTCTTTAAAACCAGGATTTTCAATTTCTTTTAGAACCTGGACTAGGCTGGAGTAATCCCATCATGCACTAGGTCTCACCCAAGAGGTTCTATCAGACTCCGTGCTAATACAGGGTAGATTTCCTATGAAAAGGCCACTGCCTTCCAGAGGGCTTGTGGCCCCAGGTCCCCTGAGAGCAGGATGTGGTGGCTCTTTCCTGCAGGGGCCTCCTCCACAGCTTTTGCAGATGCAAGACTCCAGTGATCTACATGAAGAGATTCTACTGGTCTTGAATTTCAAACAGAAATCAGAATGTTAAAACTCTTGACAGCTTTGGTTGCTGTCACTATTATTAATAGATTTTTATCCCTTCTGCATTCAATTATTATCATCAGCATGGGAGGGGTGCAGTTTCGACGTGCCTGTTAAAAATGTCAAGTTTATTAGACACTTACTCAAAGCTTAGTTAATTCTGTTGTTTTGTTCTCTACTTCCCCCACCCAACATTTGTCTTATTTACTTAATTTTTGGTGATATGTTCATGAATAACCTAAACATATGGGCTAATTTTACTCCCTTGGTTTTAAAATTCTTAAAAGAATTCTACAGAGACTCATAGCTGGAAGAGTACACCACGAGGGGCCAGGCTCCCCTGAAGTTGGAGGAGAGGGGCGCCTGCTGGCTCTACCAGGCTGCCATCTGCTGGGCCTGCCCCTGGGGAAAACACTTCTCTTTGCTTAATCAATATAAACTGCAGGACTCCTGGCTTTAGGACTTTGGTTTCCAGTTTCCTTTTGTTGGAGAAACTGCTTCTTTCTCCTACAAATGGCATCCTCGGGAATGTTCTTAAGTTCATTATCTTGTCCTCCAAAGAGGATCTGTGCTTACACTCACTTTCCATGGTAGCTTCCTCACTGTCCCTGGCTCTCTGGTAGATATCTGCTTGTTTGGTCGTTTAAAAATCCCACTAAAAGTAAAGAAACTAAAAGGATGCTATCCTTTTTGCTTTGTCTCAAGTGCCAGAGGATGCATTTAACACGTTTGAGGATCAGCTAACCTACACAGTCAGGACAAAGGATCTGACTGTCAGATGTCACAAGGGCAGTTGAATCATCAGCCAGGCTTGCTGAAGGGGTGCGATGCTAGCTTTAAACTTTGTCCTGCCTGCTGCAGGGACCACAGTACACTTAGAGCATGCGCTAATGTACTAATGTAAGACTGTAAATTCCCAATGCCAGCTCCTTGACAGCTTTGGAATCATTCATTAGAGGCCAGTTTTCTCCTGGAAATCAGTTTCAAATCAGATTTTTTCCTCAGGCCTGTTGCCCATCCTGTCTACCTGATGGTTGAATCATCAGCCACAATTCTCACTGAGGTTTCATTTGTTTAGTAATTTTATAGTCCTTTTTTTTTCTCTGCTCACTATTGTGAAGCTGTTTGTTATATGTGGACGCATCTGAATACTCATATTTTATTTCGGAAACGTTTGATGTTCTGATTCTACTATCTTTTATTTGTGCTGAATTTCACTCATGGCAATTTGTCCTTTTATCTGTTCTGAAACTTTTAATGACAATATCATCTTCTTTGAATTTTCATCCGAAGAAATCAGTACAGGCCTCAGGAGAAACTGTATCTTTTTTTTTTCCAGAGAAATTTTGTATTTGTTTCTGCCAGGTGTTTGGAAGTTATAACAACCTGAGGCCATGTGCAATTAAACTATTTGTCTGATGATCTAGATCTCAAACTCGGTGAGTGGTTAGGAATCTCAGTGGAAAAAAAACCAAAAACCAAAAAACAAACAACAACAACAACAACAACAACAAAAAACTATCGTCCTCTTTCCAACATCAAGCTAAGACATGCAGGTTTCCAATTGTCTCCTTCTTCATAATAGGTTTGTTCTTAATACAATTACTCTTTTAGATTTCAGAGGAAAGATTAAAAACAAGTTCAGAATCTTAAACACACCACATTTAGCTCCTCTCTTTCAAACATCTTTCACCTGTGTGGTATATTTGTTACAACCAACGATAGATTAGATAGCTAAATATTACTCGATGCCAACGACTTACTATTTCTTTAGTTTTTACTTGTCTTTTTTCTGTCTTAGTCCCCATGTAGGCTACCATGTGAACCTGTTTGTAGGCACATATATAAGTTTGCCATTGATATTGCTCAAAGTACAGCACATAGAACCCAGGGGCTATGCCAGGCAAGCACTCCACCACTGATCACACCCTAGTCCTACCTTAATCATTTGAAATGACACTGTTGAGATAGTCCATAGACTGCCCCTTTATTGGGACTTACCTTACATTTTCCTCATGAGTACACTGGAATAGAGTCTACCCATTCCACCAGAGAAAGGGCGCAGAATGCCTTGTTATCGATCTAGTCTTTCACTGAGCTGCAGCTCCTTTGTTTTCTTAGCTTTATTAATGTATGGTATTAACTTCCTATCAGTGAATGAACATAGATCCTATTTTCTGGTTTGATCAGCAGCCCTCCAAAACAGAAGCTTCAAGTTCTTAAAATTTTGCAGACCTGCCAAGGGCCAAGGCTGGCTAAGGCTCACGTCCCTCCCAGGGCCCTGGCTTTCACATTGTGTTCAGCTTTCAGGACCTCCACTTTCTTTCTTGTTCAGCAATTGACATGGGATGTGTTCTTATCACAACCCATCCAACTTTCTGTTTGTTTTCACGGGGACCATACTGCAGAAAAGAGAGCTCTTGGAGTGGTTCTGGCCTCCCTCAACACTGCAGCCCATGCTTCACAATGCTACTTCCCTGAATGTGTGTGGAGTCCTTATTAGGCCCTCAGGAAACACGTGCTCTGCTGTCTTTGTGCCTTTAGATTACAGAGACCAGCAGGGAAACAGTGTGTACTGGAACGGCTCAGCAGGGAGGCTGAGGACGGTGTGACTGCTGCCTGAGAGTGAGACAGAGAATGCCAAGTGTGAACTCCAGAGCAGGAGGCAGGGATGACGCTGGGGCTGCCTGTAGGTCACAGTGGAAATGAGCCACTTCATCCTCAGAGCATAGGGATGGGTGTGTGTGTGGGGGCACTGAAAGTCTTTTCTGAATCAGAGTGTAGAGGTAATTCGTGGAGGTTTTAGTTTGTTTGATTTAAGACTTATTTATTTATTTTATGTATGTGAGTACATTTTCACTCTCTTCAGACACACCAGAAGAGGGCATCAGATCCCATTACAGATAGTTGTGAGTCACCATGTGGTTGCTGGAATTTGAACTCAGGACCTCTGGAAGTTAACCCATTGAGCCATCTCTAAGTGTTAACCCATCAAGACTATGTTAGAATTTCAGTTGAAAGGCACATAAGCAGGCTGTTGCCATGGTTTGGGTGGGGAGGGGGGGAGGGGAAGCAGTGGATTCTGAGAAATGTTGAGTCAGAATGGACAGGAGAGGGTGAAGTTTGGATGTGGGAAATATGGGGTAGAGTTCTATGGTGCCCTTCACTAGAAGGAACTGAAGGAAGATAAATGTTGTCTGAGAATAGAACCTGAGGGGAAAATAGCACAGGGCTAAAGTGGAAAGGCCATGGGTTTAGCTTATAATATACATACCCATTGTAAGAAATCTCTGAGGTACACCAAAGGTACTGGCATGAAGGCTGAAGTCCAGAGTTCAAAGACGAGAGCTTAATCTGAGACCTGAAAGTTTCCTAAGACAGAGAGTGAGATGAGGGTTATGCTCCTGTGGGTGAGAAACAAGCATGGAAGAGAACAGGTCATTCCTCACATGACAAGGGACATCACATGACTTCTGTGGTTCCACCAATGCCAGAAGAAATGGTTTTAGGGCCTTGAATGTTTTAATACATGTCACAGTATGACTTACAAAGCCCTTGCTGGGACATGCTATTATTGGAAGCCGGCCTTTCCCTGTGCAGTGTCATTTTCTGCCTGTCTCTCTGCTGTATTTACAGTGAGTCCCTCTTGTTTCTCCAAAGCACCACACACAATAGAACCTGTGTATTCTGGAATCAAGTCCACCGCAAAGGACGGGACTTTCTCGGGCAGAGTCTTGAAACCCAAATCCAAGGCCAAACCTTATGGTCTCTCCACAGAGCACCTTTCAGTAGCAAGGTGAGTGCCAGTTGCTGAGTTTAGACATCTGGTCTTCAGTGAACTCTAGAAAACTCTCTGGGAGTAGCTGAGAGAACGCCTGACATTGTTAATGTCTGAGAAAGGTAGGCTACTAGGTAGAGACCCTGGACTGAGCCTAGAAAGGAAGGCTGTGTATCCTCAGACAGTGGGGGTGGGGCAGAGGTAGGGTGGAGGGTTCACAGGTCAGGCATGCAGGACTCACCAACTTTCCTCAGATTACTTGACATATTTTCATATTGCATATTTTCACCTAGGGTTCTCCCTTTGCCTTTTATGTGGAATCAAAAAACATATTTAGATGATTAGTTAATCATCAAGAGCAGTTGAAATAGTTTACTTGTGTTATCTCTCCCACGGGCAGATGCGTTTAGGAGAGTGAAGTACCTGGGGTGAATAGTAGCCATTAATACTGGAAGAGTATTTGGGACATGAGAGCATACAGAAAGGCCATCAGCATTTCCCGAGAGCTCTCTGGCTTGAAGATATTTCCTATGCCTGGCCCTTCACTTAAGGCTCAGCACAAAGACTCGGGAGGGGGGTGCAGGAAGCATGTAGAGGAGCAAGTGAGATGGACAAACAGAAGCCTACTGCACAAAATCTCCCTGCTGGGTCTCTGTGGATTCCATATCTGCTGGCTGGCATTACTCTTCACTCTAAATGTCTGAAACCTGAAAAACTTGTCTAGCTTATAAACTGTGCCCCTCCCCGCTTCTTTCTTTCAGCTTTGCACTGTAATTAATCGTCTGGTGGGTCTTTGGATGGGAATGACATTCAGATCCATTTAAACTAATGAATTGTTGTTTGCAAGTGAAACAGTTGCCTCCGGTTTAATGAGTGGCTCCTAATAGACTCTTACAATGGACATTTGATTCTTCGGCAGGGAAGGCACTGCCGACAGCCTTCCCTTCCTGTTTCGTTTTGTTTTTAGAGTCTTTCTGGCCCTGTACCAAAGCCCAGGAAGCTGCTGACAGCGTGACAGTGGACGAGCATTTGAAAGTCTGCCTTTCAGCTAGTGCTTCATATCCGAGGGTTGGAGGACTCTGCGCAGCACACCCCATCCTCACCTGAAGCACCACAGCGCACAGGGGTGAGGTGTGGCTTGCGCTTCTAAACATGGATCCACCAAGAACGTAAGGACAAGAACCTATTACTTTATGAAATGGGACCACTCTGAAGAGTCACATACAAACCAGATTGCATTCAGGAAGTGAGATAGGCAGATTCTGTCAACTTGGATTTAAAATGTATTAGAGGCTCTGAGTGTTTGAGGGAACCCTAGGACGATGCTGAGTGGGAATCTTACAGAGATTAAAAAAAATGCATGCCTGAAAATTCTGCTTGGTTCATACATCCATTCGCTTCATCATAAAGCAAACCCACTGTGCGCTCAGTGGTCCTTCGGCGCTGAGTGATAGGAAGACAAATAATAGATAAGTCTCTCTCTCTCTCTCTCTCTCTCTCTCTCTCTCTCTCTCTCTCTCTGTGTGTGTGTGTGTGTGTGTGTGTGTGTGTGTGTGTAGCTGGGGATCCAATTCAAAGCCTTCTTCATGAGAATTAAGTATTCATCTCTAGCACAGAGATAAAGAAACAAGCCACCTGCTGGGCTCTTTGAAGGTATGGAACATGCTGGGAAGTAGACATGGCTTCTCCAGGAGTGCCTGCATTTAGATCAGGCATCTGTGTGCCTGAGAACATACAAGGTCCACTCCTTCAAACTCATCCAGCTCTGCCCCAATATGGCAACCCTAATGTCCTCACCTTGCCGGGGCTGTTGCTTAGACCTGTCTGTGTTCCTCTTGCTCAGTTAACATCTCTCCCTGCCTGACCCTTCACGGTAGCAGCCACAGGAGAGGCTCACGGGGAATGCTCTGGTGGAAGAGTGGGGGCACTACTTTGGTATTATGGGATGGAAAGCTATTCCAAGCACAAGGAGCAGGAAAAGCCAGCCCCCTTTCATCCCTGGAAATGACAAGCCTTTCCTGTCGTCATCTGCTTCTTCTGCCTTTCTTCCTGCTGCCTCCAATTTGTGGCTCCAGGAAAATCAAGTGTCTGTAAGGCCAATTGTCCGTGGCCATGGAGAAAGCACGCAGAGCGATATTTTCTCTGAATTACAGCTGGTGTAGGAGAGACTACTTTACATGTGTCAGCTTCACCAGGCCCGGGGAAGTGGCTGTGCTAAGCTGGAACAGCAGCGCTCCATGTCACCAGGCAGCAAATGGATTTTGGTTCCGCTTTAATTTCTAGCAAACAGCCATGCCTACGCCACATCCGTCAGCAGGAGCGGACTCCGCTGCTGAATTAACAACCTTGTTTAATGCCCGCCCGCCTCGCTGCATATCACACCTCTGTTTGATTAAATTGTTATATAAAGAGAAATGTTTTGGCAGTAACTATCCGCCGGGAATTTCAATCACGTCCCGGGACCACCGTTGCTGAATCATGATTCTTTTTTTTTTTTCTGAGAAATGAAAATTTTTATCGCCACTGGTAGGGCGGACTTGGGGGCACGGGGAGGAAGAGGAGAAAGGGAAATAGCAGCAGCAATGGGCCGGAGGCTCCAGGCCTAGAGGGCTGTGTTGGTTTGAATTGTATGTCTGCCATAAGCTCGGGAGTTGAATACTTGGTCTCCGGTTGGTATCACTGTGTGGGCAGGTTTTGAAGATGTGACTTTGCTGGGGGAAATGTGTCCACTTGCTGGAGGAAGGTTGTTTTTGAGCTTTCAAAAGCCATGGACTATTCCCTGCTTGCTCTCTGCTTTGCCACTGTGTTTTGAGATGTGAGTTCTCAGCTGTCCCATTTAAGCTCCTGCTACCCCAATTCCCTGGCCTTGGTAAATTTGTGTTTGTCTGTTACTGTAAGCCCAAATAAACTCTTTACTTCCATAAGTTGCCTTGGTTATGGTGTTCTATTATAGCAACAGAAAAGCCACACACCAAGGTACAAGCGAGAGAGCCTGTCACACCTCCCGACTTTGTTTCTGTGTCTTTAAGGGGAGGCCTCATTTCTGCTTGGAGGAGAGAAAGACCAGAACCATTAGCTATGTGCTCTCTCTACCTCAGCCGAGCAACTCTGGGATATGCAGAAGGAACAGGCTGCCAAGAGCATAGCAAAGTAGTGCCGCTTGCTTACGGAGTTTGAAGACCTCTCTGGAGGCATATATTACCTGGCTGTTCTAAGTCATCTCTTAGGTACTTTCTGTGTCTTAATCCACATAGGGAGCCAGTGAGGATGCCATTGCCATCTCTAAGGGGCCAACAGAGAGAAGTGAAACAGGTAGACCTGTTCATATGAGTAAGAGGGTGGCTAAGCCAGGATTTGCCCTAGGGTCTGGCTCCAGAGTCTTTCTCAGAACCCGCACCTGACAGCTTCAAGTTTATGAGGCAGCAAACCCTTCACGGCAGCTGCCTACTCCACTGTGAGCTAAATACGTTACAAAGTATTGGAACTGGAAGATAATTAGATGTGGGTCTTGCCTCAAAGGAAATTGTGATATAATTGGGTCAGGAGAAACACCTGCAAAAGGGCCCAAAAGTAATGAAAAAGGACCACAAACAAACTGACAAAACATCATATATATATATATATATATATATATATATATATATATATATATATATATATATATATATATCTTCTCCTTTGATCTCAGAAAGTAGAAAGCTGTAATCCTCTCTACCTCTAGCCTTAAGTAGAACAAGCTTGTGGTTAGAGCTAGGGATGGATAGATGAATGTAACATCAATGGTGATCACCAGAATGGATGTACAGCTATTTCAAGGTGGCTTTCTGGGAAAGGACAATTTGCCACACCCTGAAGACAGGGCATATTTGAATGGGAAGCAGAGGAAGGAAAGGCAGAGTCGTCATTGTCATGGAGCCAGTCTTTCCAGGAACCAAGGGGAAGCAGATATAAATCAAGTGCCCTGAGGTGATTCCCCATACCTGATAGAGGTTCCAGAAGGTTGCAGAAGGGATGTTAACAGATTGATCATTGTGATTGACTGTGATTGGACATAAGGTTGATGTGTGCAAATGTGGACTAGAAGCTGAATAGCTGTTTGACTCAGTATGAATAGCTCTTTGCCTTCAGAATGGGGAGAGGAAGAAATGAATAAACCTTCCAAGAAACCAATTAACCCACAGACAGGTCATACTGTTGTTCTAATACAGACAAAACAGGATAGTGGACACATGGTTCAGAGACAGCTCATCAGGATACAAAGTAGAGCAGGTTAATCAGTTTTCTCTAGTAGATAATGGAGCTGTTTCATTTTATTTTGGTTTATATCATGCGGCGTTTGTTCCCAAGGCCCTGTGAGCACAAGGATGGCATCTTGCCAGAGAGAGAGAGAGAGAGAGAGGAGGGGGGCTGCAAGCAAGGAGTCTTGCCCCCACACCTTATCTTCATGACGGGTCACAGTAAAACATGTGTCATGGGAAAGGAGAAGTAGTGGGTTTCCACTGCCTTCAAAGGGCAGAGAGAACCTCAGGCTAAACCACAGTTTATGGCTGTGCATACCAATCAGCAGGGAGGATGATAATTTGCTTTGTCATTAAATCATAACCTTTCTTCAGTGTCCCTTCAGATGCCCTGTATCTAACTCCAGAGCCACTGTAGATTCTGGGAGTTTGCACACGGACTTGATTGTCCTCCAGGAGAGATTGCTGAGGTCCAGAGCTGGGGGCCATACCACGATCTCCCTTTTTTCTGGCTCTTGTGCTGGGCTAGCTCAATGAATCTATGCTCAGTTTTATCTCCTACTGTGTGTCTCAGCAAGCCCTCCAGGGCTTTCCAGGCCCCTCCTAGCCTGCTACCTGGTGCCCTGTATCTGAGCATCTTGTCAATGCCCTGGATCTGAGCCTCAGTTTCCTTCTTATTCATTAAATGCAGAAAGACCTGAGTTACAGGTTATTAAAGAGAACTGTTGAAAAAAACACAAGGAACTTTGTAGGGAACACCTGTGAGTACACAGGAAAGAACTGATGTAACTCGTGGTCACTAGCTCCTACAGATTCCCTAGGCCAGTTGCCTAACAGTTCTTCTAAAAGTCTACCTTTCTCCTTTGTGCCACATTCTTTTCTGAGTGCTTGTCAGATTAAGTCCAAAGCTCCCAGTCTGGTACTCAAAGCCCCCTTCTAAAGTCCCTAGCCTATCTCCTCTTGTGAATTGTGTCTAAAATGTTCCCCAAAGGTTCTTGTACTGAAGACTTGCTTCCTGATGCAGCAGCATTCAAAGATAAGGCTTGGGGGAAGGAGTCTGGATCTAGAGGACTCCTACATTTTCAGTGGATCACTCCACTAATAGATTTCTAATCTGATGGACTATTCCAAGGTGATGGAGACTTATGAGGAAGGACCTAGCTGAAAGAAATGGGTCCTTAGGGCCATGCTCCGAGGACTACATCTTGTCCCTGGTCCCTGCTTCCCCCTGCCTCTGTTTTCTGGATGCCATGAATGAACACTCTCTTGGGTCTCACATATCCTGCTTTACCCCAGACCCCAAGCAACAGTGCCAGCAAACCATGGACTTTTGAAACTCCTGAAACAATTCGAGAACGTAAGCCATTTTAAAGTTGGTCTTCTTTCCTTTCTTCTTTTCTTTTTTTTTCCCCACAGCAATAGAAAACTAACATCTCTCTACCAATCCAGCCATTTTACTAGAATCTTCTATGCCAGCATATTCTTACATCATAAAAAAGAGAGTCACCCGATCTCTATTGATAATGCTAATGACAAGAATAGAAAACTTTTGACTTTGCTTAAAATGTGTGACCTACCTAAAGGACAGGTTCAAGCTGACATTGAACACCTATGAGTCTATACTCGGAGGATGCTGGGCTTTGGGTCAGGTCTGTAAGAAAGATGTTTAGGGGCCAGTGTCCCTTCCCTGTATTTTACATCATTTCCCATGCAAGAAATCATCAACTGGTCTCATGGGTTTGGCTTGCCCTGCTTGCTCACACAAAACACAGATGCCAAGACACACACCGTTGCACAAAGGGTCCAGGTGCACACAGTTAATGTAGCTTAAATGACTCCATGGAGATATGCAGATTTTGCATGGCCTGTCCGATCAGGCAGGAATACAGCTCCTTAAAGCTTCGAATCTGTTCCCCTTCACAGGCCACTGGACAGCTTGCAATGAAACACAAGGTTGCCTTTTGTTTGCCTTGATGCCTTGGCCCTCATCCTCAGCATGGCCATTTGAGCTGTGTTCATTTCAGCTCAGACCCCTCCCTTTGTCCTCCTTTCTAGTCTCTTTCCCCCAGGTCTCTGTCACCACTAGTATTCAGGGTCAGGAAGGATGAGGGGCTGGCACACTTCTAGACTTTCTATCTCCACCTGACAGTGCTGGCTCAGTAACAAGAATTGCCCAGTGGTTCATGGGACAGCTACACCTTCAGCAATGCAGGGAGAAAGTTCCAGAATGAACTGCAGCAGGCTGGCCCTAAGATGACTGGTTTCTACTTATTCCTTGACTTGCCAGTGGGAGACACAGGGTCCTTTAGGCTGCAGCTTAGTTGTGCCATGGTAGATCCATGCAGCACCTTGGAACCAGCCTGGTATGGTGCCTTTTACCTGAAACACAGTCAAGATAACTGCTCCTGGGCAAGATGGTGCCTTCCCCGGAGCCAGAAAGATTGGCAAATGGAGTGACCTTGGGATCACCTCTCTTAATGCCAATAAAGTTAAGAGTATCATCTCTCAAGACTGCTACGAGGAAACACACATGAAAAACTAATATCTGAACCCAGTGAACACCCGGGAGTGTTTACTCCTCCCTCCCACCCTCCTCACCTGGCCCCTACCTCCCATTCTCCTTGCCTTGCTCTCACCATGGGAGGACTGTTGGGAGGACCAAGCCTGGGTCCTCTGAACTGCAAAGTATATGCAAGTGATCACTGTTGGTTGGTTCAAGTAGCAGGGTTTTCTTGAAAGATCATGAACTATCAGATCTAGAGACCAAGGAATGCAGGCAAATGCCAGAGTGTTTCGCTTGCATGAATGAGATCCCCAGTATAAACAGACAGGCCACAGCTGTGTCTTTTGCAACCAGCAGTCTATGGACTAAAGAAAACTGAGCTGTAACATGTATAGCAAAGCAGAGCTACAGAGGCCATAGCTTCAAGGCTTGTTCTGAGGCGTGAGGATGTAGCTGAGTGGTCAAACACTTTACTACCAAGCACAAGGCCCTGGGTTTGATTCCCCAGTACTACCACAAGAAGAAATACATTCCCCAAGAACACAGGGCCATGCAAGAAAAGATTTTTTGCAGAAGACTGAGGGTTTTCTGTGGAGGCTTTCTTAACCTCAACTCTGCTGACATTAGGAACTAGCTCATTTCTTGTTGCTAAGTAGTTCTGGGTCTTATGGGATGGTCAGCAGGATCCCTCACGTCTACTCACAAAAGCCCAACGGCACTATCTACTCCAGGTGCTAGCTTCTACTCCAGAGGTAGCATTTGAAAGTGTGTCCAGACATTGCCCTGAGGCTCACAGTCACCCACACTGAGAACCACTGTCTTAATCCCCCAGGAGACAGAGAAAAGAGGCCAGAAGAGGATGCCTCTGGATGCAGACCATCTCTGGATGCAGAGATAGTGCTTTAGCAGCCATTAGCAGGCAAAATGCTTTTAAATAAGCAAATTTTAATTTAGAGCCAAATCTCCATTATTGCCTGAGGCTGGAGAAAAATTGGTGACCATTTAAAATTATTAATTGGAACCTGCTGCAAATCAGTGGAGGGTGAAAAGCAGAAAGGGCCTGGATGTTGAACTGAGGAGGAGGGGAGAGAAAGGGGAGAGGAAGGGGAGAGGAAGGGGAGAGGAAGGGGAGAGGAAGGGGAGAGGAAGGGGAGAGGAAGGGGAGAGGAAGGGGAGAGGAAGGGGAGAGGTGAGATCTCCTTACTGAAAACAGGAAGTCCTTCCAAGGAACCTGGCACTCAGGTCAGGGGCAGGGGCAGCCTAGTAACATAGGGCCCACCAAAAAAATTGAGTTTCCAGGGGCTGGAAGCAAACCCCAGCTGCCATGAGCTAAAACTCAAACTCAGTTCTGTGGGGGAAACACATGTCAGAGGAAACAAGCTCCCCAGAGAGAGAGGGATGAGTTCCAGCTCCAGCAGGTGTTTTCCTAAAGCACAGAGCAGCTTGGTGCTGTGCTTTTCAAAAACTATTTTGGCGGATGAATCAATTCTTCTCTCATTAGGCTGAGCGAAAGGTAACGATGTGGGCTGAAGGTCTGCATGCCTTCAAGGTAAGCTCTGGCTGCGGGCCTTAGAGGCTTGATGGACACGGAGGAAACCAGTGGGGATTTAAAAGAGAGAGATGGTGATGGGGGGGGTGGCAAGGGCCTTTGGGGGCAACAGAGGGGCTGCATCAGAGGAAGAAGGGCCTGAGGAGGGTCCTCTGGAAAAATGACAAGGGTTGAAGAGAGTCCAGAGTGGAGAGGCAGGATTCTGGGGGACCTGCACGGAGAGGATTAATAGATATCATTGCTGGGAGGGGATGTGGTCTCGGGCTCTCTGTGTGCCAATCAGTGGATCTCTAGTAAAACAGTTTCTCTTCTGAAGATTCTGTGCTGTGGACACTTGGGGTCAAGAGAAGACAGCTTAATTGGCCAAGCTAGAACACAGCACTCCCTCTACTCACCCTCTCTCCTTGGCCCTGGTTTCTGGCCACTGAATGCTTGGAGGCGGAGGAAGTGGGGACCAGTGTGAACCCTGTGTTCTGGGACTAAGTAGAGGGAGAGGAGACAGAAGCTCACCTTCCATCCCACAGGCAGGGTGGGAACAATAATATTTGAATCGGAGCCAAGTTGTGATGCCTTCAAGGCTCCCCAACAGGAAGCTGCAGGCTTGGGTGGGTATTCAAGGGTCCCAACCCCTATTTCAGGGTGGCTGGCACAGTCAGTGTTGCTCACTTTAAGAAAGCCATGGCTGTAAATGCATAGTTAAGTGAGGATTATCAGTGGTGTAGCTTGGGCTAGATTGAGGACCCTGAGGCTTTTCTGAGACGTGTCAGAAAGAGGATCACTGCTGTGAATCTTACCCACCCACCCACCTCAGCCTCCTCCCTACTCTCTCTGACCTTATTTCCCTTTGACAAAGCACACATGGTCTTCAATAATGCAGGTCCCACCTAACACAGGAGAAGCCTGTCACCCAAAAATAACTTGAAAAGCAGACAGAGGAAAGCAGATAAGCATTCAAAATCATTTATTTATAGCACAGAACACAAAGCCTCAAAGACACTACAGGCTAGCAACAGCCACAGCACCCTGCGGGAGGGCAGCTGGGAGCCCCGCCCACCCTGCCGCCCCGCCCACCCTGCCGAGCTGGCTTGATAGAGTGCTTCCAGATGTGGTCCGAGCAGGGTGGGCCTGCAGAGAAGAAGAGGATATGGCAAGGTACAGGAGGGAGGGAATTCAAGCAGGAGAAAATGAGAAGATCTCAGCCGAGTGTTAGCTTAAAACCTTCAGCAAGAGTCTGGGGAGACTACAGAATCCATCTTTGGAAAGGTTGTGCAGTGGCTGGGGACCTCTTAAAAAGATACACTGGTGGAATGGTGGAATGGCTGCATGAGCCAGGAAGTGTGGGCACATCAGTACTTGCTCCCACTAGTTACTGCTAAGAAAAAGAAACTACGCTGGCTGGTACTTCATTCTCCTGACAGGCTCCCTTCGCGCCCATGGCAGAAAAGCCCGTCACTAGCCCCAATAGAACACTGAACACCAGACAACCTCTCAATTCCCCGCCAGCCTGAGATTCCAGAATGTTCTCACTTTGGAGCCTTTAGAAGGGGGGAGGGGAAGATCAAAAAGTGTGCTGCATAAACAATTATTTCTGAGGAACAAAAGGGAAGAGAAGTCAGAGAATTTCAGACTTTTAGAGCGAAATTACTTGTGCAGAAATTTCAACAATAAAAGTGCTTTTATAACTCCAAGTGTGTATTTTGTTACTGAAAGCTAAAAATAATACACTGGCTGATCAAAACTGACAACACCAACCTCAAATGTCACTGAATACTGAAAACATGTACAGCCAGATCCAAATGAACAAGATTCTATCTAGACCATCCAAGTATATGGCAGCTTTGCTCCTTGTCAAGATGGTCAGTAATGGCTTCAAGGCCAGTAAAGCAGCCAGTCGAAAAAGGAGAGCCATGCTCTTCGGCACCAATGTCTCCCCTCATCCAGGATGATTACCCTTAACAGCAGCTGAGGTGCCACCACCAGCAGTAGTGTGGGTCGCCAAATTGTAGCTCCTAGTTGACCAACTACGTGGTATTGAGTACGATCCATGAACACACGCCCTGGGATCTGCAAGAGTAAGCGTGGTGTTTTTATGCCGTTGTCTTCCTGCTGGCAGGTCTCTGGGGACTGCTTGTGTGCCTTGGTCTGAGCCAGGAGAACAAGCTGAGCAGGAGACAGATCCTTATTTGCCGGGAGCTCACTTGATGTGGTACACTTGTAATCCTGGCATTTGAAAGGCTAAGGCGGGAGGATTGAGAGTGGAATCTTGTTCTTGGCTGCACAGTGAGATGTTATCATAAACGAACAAACAAGCACAAAACCAAACCACCGCCAAACAGCAACCATTTTTCTCCTGAAGAAGAGAGTTGAGGTTTCTTTTACACATCTGTAAAAAGTTTGCTGTGCCATAATATGGATGTTTTGCCAAGTATTTTAAGTACAAAGAATACCTGTGCCATGTTTTCCCACCCAGGTGCCTCACTGTTAACAGTCACTACACTTGCTCTGTAAATTAGCATTGAAGCTGAGCTTCCTGCCACTCCTACATTCCCCTGCACGTTTGCCCAGAGCAAGAACCTCTGCACCTCACCATCCTGTGTCTACAGCATCTGGAAAGTGCACACTGGTTCCATGGCATTGGCAAAGCCCCTTTTCAGTTGTTGATATCGGAAGATGGAGGAAGCTTACAAATGAGTTTTATTTTGGCTCAGAATTCCAGTGGAAGGGACTTCTTTCTGTCAGAGTCAAGAAGCCATGGAGGGAATTATGTGGTGAGACATACAGCCTGGAAATGTAAATATCCCTTGGCCTCTCTCTTTTCATATATAACTAGTAATACTGAACCGTGGGGTCCTTATTTAATGCTAATCAGTCTCACATCTAAAACGCTGTAGTCATGTCAGGCCTCTACCCTCTCAAATGCCTCAGAATGGAGATTAAGTTTTAAGACCCAATCCCTTAGAGGGCAAGCACAAACCATATCCCAATCTCTACCCAATCCTTCAGCAATGACCCTTTCCTCTGGGGACATCAGAGACGCTTTCCCCTGGGGATATCACTGTGGCCAGTCTATCTGGAAGTTTTCCAGTCCTCCATATGTATTTACCATTCTGAAGAACACAGGCCTTACCTTCTCCATGATGTCCCCACATGGGTGGGCTCGATGTTTCCATCTGGTAGAGAGAGGTTAGGGCTTCTTGGCAGAAATCCAGCAGGTGTGACTCTGTCTTCCTCATTAAGTTCCACCCTCAGCACATGATGCTGACCTGTTTCAAACCGGTTAGTTCCGGGTCACAGTACTAAGCTCTCTAACATAAAGTCATCACATTTGCCTGTAATTTGTTAGTATTTTATGGTACCAATCCACAGGCTTGGTGGCCTATTTCCACAATCCTATCCTTACTGATTCAGTGTCATCCTTTAGTTTTTAAAAATAACTTTATTTTAATTTGTATAAGTGTGTGTGTGTGTGCGCGCGCACGTGCATGCGTGTATGTGTGTGTGCATGTGTGTGTGTGTTTGTAGCTTATACATATTAGTGTAGGTGTCTGTGAAGGCCAGTAGAAAACATTAGATGCCTGGAGTTAGACTTATAGGCAGCTATGAGCTGTTTAACGTAGGTGCTGGGAATTGAACTGGGGTTCCTGCTCTTCACTGCGGAGCCGTCTGTCCAGCCCCTACCGTTACACTTTAATATTCTTATCAGTGGGAGCCCCGTGCTTCTTGTTTCGTTCACTGATTTGCAGCTGATACTATTATTAGGTGTTTCCATGTTCAGATCATCTTGCATCTTTCCTGTCTCAAGCTGAAATCAATCTTTTCTCTAAGTGCTATTTTCTTTAAATAATGAATGAAATCTAAAGCTACATCTGACCTATAATGCTCATGGTTGCCACTTAATATAATCTGAGAAGAGAGAACGTCAACTGAGAAACTGTCTCTCCATCATAGAAAACTCTATGGGGGACATTTTCTCGGTTAATGATTGATGTGGGAGGACCCAGTCCTGAGTGGGTGATACTACCCATGAATGGATGGTTCTAGAGTCTATAATAAAGCAATATTAGAAAGCCAGGAATAGCAAGCCAGAGAGCAGCATTCCTCCATGGTTTCTGCTTCAGTTCCTGCTTCCCGGTTCCAGTCCTGCTTGTGTTCCTGCTCTGGCTTCCTTCCGTGTAGGGCTGTAGCTGAGAAATGCAAGTTAAATACCCCCCCACTCCTCAGCTTGTTTTAGTCTGTGCTTTATTCCAACAATAGAAACTGAACTATGACACATGACTTCAAGACATGTTTAATAGATGTAGCTAGGAAGCACATTAATGTATATATGTACATACAAACATACTATTTGTGTGTATGTGTGCACACGTATGAGTCAGACAGAGATCACAGCGTCATAAACACACACACACGCACATGCACACACCGTTATTTGCTCAGTCCATTTATTCATCCCATCTCTCAAGCATGCTGACCTCTCCTTTGCCTGTTTCTGCCCCCACCACATACCTTGGGTGCCAGAGGGGACTCTGCCCAGCTCGCCTTTTGTGATTCCGTGTCTTCCTGCTGTTGACTGTTCTGTTCTGAGGGGGGAAGGGACAGTGGGAAGAAAAGGGAGGATGGGAAGGGCTGCTTAGGCCTTTGAGCTCACTCCAAGCCTTGTGTCCTTTCCTGTTCACTGTGCTGGTTTGCACACGTTGTCGTCTAGCCACCCTGCATAGATGAGGACTGACAAAAGGGAAACATCACAAAATGAAACCATTCTCCTAGTGTTACATAATTGTGTATGGTAACCGCAAGACTACAACTGGGTGCTCTGATGACCAAACTAAGATTCCCTGTACAACAGAACAGCAGAGACCCTGGTGCACAGCCTGCTTACTGTCTCCTTCTAGTGCTCGTGGCACTGATTTGTATCTGCCCCTTTGTTCTTCTTTGCTCCATACAGTCTGGCCAGTGTGGGTCTTGCAGAATGCCAAGGTTATATAGTGGGTATAAGCATATAACAATCATGCCAAGAAAAGGCGAGCTCGCCATGAAAGAACGCTCTAATACAGCTCCCAATGAATTATGCATTTGCTCAATCGCCTCTGCCTGAGAGCAAGCAAGTCCTAGGTGCTTCTATCTGACAGCAAGCGACAAGTATTGCATGCCATTCTCACGATGACATCACCCTGTGATAGGACATTATAATAACAAACTGGAGTGAGAGAGTCCCCAGCTCTCCTGGAGGAGAAAGTTGTCATCTAAGAACCTAAGGAAACCGTGAGGCACATGGTAGAGAACCAGATGCCCAGGTTCAAATCCCAACTTGACCACCTTTTAATTGTACCACAGTTATCTCTTGGAACATAAAAGATTACCTTAAAACATAATGGCTTGGAATAACAGTTTTATTTCCTTACAGTTTTCAGCAAGGCTGCTATTCTGTTCGAGCAGGTGCTGAGTAAACTTATTCAGGCACCTCAGCACTCTTTTGCACATGTCTTTCCTGGTGCATAGAGTGCTTGGGCTTCCACCCAGTGTGGTGGTTTCAAGGTGGTTAGGGTTCTAACATGGCAGCTGGCTTCCATGAGGGAAGACAGATTGCTTAGCATCTCTTACAACTCCGGCAATCCATCAAAGGCAATTTGGAGAGCGGCAGGATAGCCTCCACCCATTTCCACTGAGTGAGTGGTAAAAAACATATAGCCATCTTTAACCCACGGTGGTTTGGTTAAACAAGTTATTTTTGAGAACAAATGGAAATTTCTGCTTCACAAGTCATTGTGCTGATTACGAGACTGCATGCATAAAAGCTGATTATTATGGTGCCTGAACACAGTCACCGTTGTGTAAGTACTTATTATGGCACTAGACTTAAGTGAAAGTGTTATTCCCATTCAGAGCTGTCAGCTCCCGGGGAGCATGCATTATGCTTAATACATCTTTGTCCTTCACGATTCTGACACTTCAGACATGTGAGCCTAAGTGGTATGAAATTGAACAATATTTGACCTTTTTTTTTTATTTTGTCAAAGAAAGATGGCTATTTCATTCAGCTCTACCCTAATAGAATGTGTTTAACAGGTGTTTATTTTATGTGTGCTAAGGACTTGATTATTATTTAAAAATTTTGCATAGCAAATTGAGTCAACCAATAGCAGCCTAAATCTATTGAAAATCAACCTTCCATGCTCAATAAACTTGGGGTGTAGTTAATAAACAAAAGTAGATCTTAGAACCAGTGACCCTCACACAGCCTGTTCTTACCCAGTTTCCATCAATTCATTATTAAGGTGTTGGAAAGTGGAGGGATTGATTCCTTAGGTTTTCACTTCCTCACAGGTAATTCCCAATTAAGTCTTGTCAGGCTTCATTCAAGGGATTCTTCCAATATGCTACTACAGAACCACCCTGATTCCAGGCTCCCTGATCTCTTACCTCATCTCCTCAATGCTCCCTCAGTTCCATGTTTGACCCCCAACTCCTATAGTCTAGTCTTCAATCAGACCCCCCAGGGATGATTGAAAAGCAACAATCAGGTCTTGGCCCCCTTCGTTTCCCCATCCCACCACACGTCTACCCTCTCTGTCTCTCCATCTCTCCGTCTCTCTGTCTCTGTCTCTCTGTCTGTCTCTTTCTCTCACTATTCTGGTATCTGTGGTTACATAACCAAGCTCTATCGTTTCCTGTGATACCCTTCCCCCAGTTACTGAGGCTAGAAATAAAACAACAGAAGCAGCAGCAGCAGCAACAACAAGAGCAAAACTCAAGCCAGAAGAAGATACCAAGCCAAGCAAGTTCATAGTTCCCCTTGCACTGTTAGGAGAAAACAAATGTTCCAGACTCATTTAGCATCAGAGAGAGGTATTTGCAGAAGCACAGTTATGTAGCTCTTTCCTCCCAATTTAAACACTCCCTCCTGGAGGAGAAAGGGAGGCTCAAGAGGCCCAAGACACTTATAAGACTCAGCAGCTCACAAAGCTTACAAGACTCATGAGGCCCCTTGGGGAGACTGTGACTAGTAAACAATGTTTGAGAGAAGGTGCCTTCAGTGGTGTAGCTGCACAAAAGTTTGACAAGGGACTCCAATGAGGCAGCTTTAGGAAGACATCACTGGTTCTCAGATGGGTCTTCCAGTGATATATCTGTCTAAGAATCACTCATGCAAGTAATTCCAATAAACTCACCAAGATGGATAGAATTGTTTCTTTGGTCTGTTGTTTCCCCTACATCTGAAGAGAATAAACATTTCTGTGTCTCCCAGGAGAAGTAATGTAATACACAGTGTACAGGACTGATTAGAACAAGAGACTTCAAGGAAATACTGAGTAGGGATAGTCCTTTATATAAATGCCTAACATCCATTCATGTAGGTGTATCATATGCTGTTTTGGATCTGCAGACATCTAAAAGAATATTTTGTGTACACATTGATTGAAGCCAAGAATGTTGGTGCATGTCTGTAATCCCAAGTTAGGATCACAAGTTCTAGGAGACTAAGGCAGGGGAATCATGAGTTTTAGGACAGCTAGGCTATACAATGAGATCCTGTCTTAAAAAGTAGAGAAAGCTGTAAATAAAAAGCAAAAATCTCTCTTCTTCTGTCCATGGGTTTCTCTGCCCAAAGATGATCATGGTAAATATATTGTTGTCATAACTTGGAGATGAGAGAGGGTAAAAATTGTCCCTGATGTTTCCTTCTTGGTCACTTGGAGACTACCACCCTATCATCAGAGATTCTCCTCAGTACTTCCTACATTATTCTACCTTCCTTCTCTTCTTGTGTGAATTTTTACCCCGTGGAATGCTTTCATGTACAAAAAGGGCCATACCCTTCTCCCAGCTCACCCTACCCCACAATGTACTTCTTGAGCTGAAGTAGCTTTGAATCTATAGGCTAGCCATCCACTGAGGGATATGCCACACCAGAGGCCATGCCCAAATCTCTTTCTTTCTAAAGTCCTGCTGTATGTTTGGAAGACAGCTGTGTTGAAGAGAAAGGTGCCAGGAACAGGGATGGCAATTATGACTCTGTCTAAGGAATCTTTGTCGGAGGAATGCCATTCATATCAGGAGAGTTCTACCCTCTGTCAGACTGACAACATCCCTGTCTTCTCAGCCACAGAACTACAAATTAAACCCATACCAACACATGTCCTGTACAGTTATATAACAGTAGAGAAAAGTAAGAACAACACAAGGCATTCTATGCAAAATCCTAGGTTTTGTGGAACATTCCATGTTCTGTATTCTATTAGAGGATAGGGAGCAAGGGAGGCTGACGCAGTTCCTCAGACTCATACTGAGCCTCACAGCTTTCATTTGCTCACAGAGATGAGAAGATATCTTGGCTACTGGGTCCAGAGGGGTTGAAGAAGGCCTGTGCTGCCTGGGAATATGCATGTTCAGGGAAAATGATAATAATCAAAACAGCATCATTTAATAAGGTACTAAAATGTCCCAGGTGTGTGAATATCTAAGCACTTTGCATATGTAGATCCATTTGGTATTTAAAGTAACTTAATAAAAAGTAGCTACTTTTATCCTATTTTTCAGACAAAAAGACTGAGAAACTGGTGCTATGAGCAAGCTCGTCTGCATAGTGCTTCCTCTTAGCCAGTGGGTAATACTGAAGATGGGGGTAAGCTTGACTAGAACACCAAGTTTCGATCTACAGGCAAAGAAATCAAAGGCACGGGAGAGACTGCTCAGGCCCCTATGGTATTCCTTCCAAAACTTACTTCTTCCTGACTCCATTAAGAAGGAACATACACACTTACCATGGCCCGGTCGATGGTTCTAGGTGCTGGATAATTCTCTGACTTTGCAGTTCTGAATTATCCCTTTGAAAAACTACCCATTTTTTTAAAAAGGAGAAACACATTTGCTCAGTTTTATTCCTTGTCTTTGGATAGCACACAGAAGCCACTTAGGGCTTAATATTAACACTGTACATCAATGTCTGCTGGGCTCTTAAGTGGCGCCTGTCACACTGCAGCTGTCTGCAAACTGAAGAAATGGGTGCAGTCTCTCCAAGCAGCCACATGGGAGAACTCAGACAGGAATCCTACTCTCCCTTTGAATCCCTGCAGAAGTTTAGAGCAAACCTATCCATGGCAACTGTGTGGCCACCAGCATTAGCTCTGCTGCATGGCAAACTTTGTTGTGTCTCAGTTAATCCCAAATACGTGCTACTGACACCCCAAACTCACCTTGAACCTCAACGGGAGGCTTCAAGAATCTTCAAGTCAACTCATGCCCCAGACTGTGCAAACATCTGACCACATCACAGGCATTGGCGACTGACACCCTTTTCTTGGCCTTGCTCTGGTTTTCTTCATTCCCCTGTTCTTCCTCTTCCTCTCTTTCCTGTGCCTGGCTTCTCAAGACTCCTTCTTTTTTCTGTCTAGCTCTTTCTTTATGGCCACTGTATCCCTGTTCATTTACTGCTGTCTTCATAAAAGTGTGTGCCCCCTGGCCTGTCACAGGGTCACTTTTTGGTTTCTTTTCCTCTGTGTCCATTGGGCCAGCTGGCCCCCAGGCTTTCAGGAACTCTCCTGTCTCCACCTCCCATCTCCTCATCAGAGCAATGAGATGCTGATACACATACTACAGTCTGACTTTGAGGTGGGCTCTGAGAATTCAAACTCAGATCTTCACACTTGTCCAGCAAGCTCTTTCACCCACCAAGCCATCTCCTAGCCCATTCCTTTCTAGCCTTTAACTGAAAATCAAGACTCACAAAATGCCTCGGCTGAAATTAGAAACTAGGCTTGCTTTGTATCTCCTGTGTCATTTCTACCTCTGAGACTTGTCACCCCAGCTGCTAAACAATGCTGCTTAAGCTACCCATTCCCCAGTTATTTTTTTCCTGATGACCTAAAGAGAACATTTTTCCAGCACAGCTGCACTTGGGTCACCTAAACACTGATCAATACACTAACTTTGGAAATTTATTTGTTCTTGACCCTTGACCCTGCAGTTCCTCTCACTAGGCTTCACAGAGACTGGTTCAAATGCAAACAGGAACTTTAACTTTAGACTATTTGAAACAATAGCTTTTTATTCTTCCTGTGACAAAAACTTTACCAAGATGACTGCACACCTCACAAAGCTGCAGTGACATCTTTGCTGAGCATAGGTTTGAACAGGTGTGAAGGAGGAGCTAGCTGACCTCACAGAGTAGGAGCATAGAGACAATTTCATGAACAGAGACTGAGGCCTCTTTGACAGCCATTGCAAACTCAACAGTCTTAGCAGGTGAGCCTTACTTCAGTTCTGTGTAGACCTTGGTAGACACAGATTTTGTTCTAAAAGACCAACAAATAACAGTGATTGTTGAGATCAAGCTATACTCTGCTCTAAGTTACTTTCCAGTGTATAAAACAGCATTTTAAATGCCAGGCAGTGACTTGATTAGCTCCATTTTATCAGCAGCTTCTGGCTCCTTTTTGAGGATAAAGGTGGTTTGTGCCTCAAAGCACCATCTATCTGGCATCACCCACACAGCACAGATTAATAAATGACTTGTTCCTGATCCTAGGAAGGATGCCACCCTATACATTTAGTGTGGTAAGCTGAGAATATATACGCCCATGAGCATATTAAAACAAAATCAGGAGCACAGACAAAGAACTCACCAGGCATACCAGACCAGAGAAAAGGTGTGATCTCACTTGGCCCATAAAGCTGAGAATATAACACAACAACTGGAGAACTGTCCTACATCAACCTATTGATACCTGATCTGAGCATCAAGGAACAGGCAAAGAACTCACCACTGTCCCTAGGACTTCGACTTTGCTCAGTTCCCTGATTTTGATGTGGCCTACTCAACCACCACCTGCTTGCCCATCTGGACCTGAACCGGCTGTCTCCTACCTCAACCGATTTTTGCCCTCTTGTTTGTGCAGCTGACTGTATCTTTGCTCTCAATCTTGACTCTCTCAAAGCCTGATCTCTACAGCAACAGCTTCTCTGTGGCTGGTTTTCCCCTATCTCATTAATACACACCTTCATTTGTCTTCAGCCAGATTACCAACAAGAGAGAGATCATCTGGCAAATGGCTGTCATTTAAATGGTGGTACCATGCGAATTTATTGATATTCAATAAAAATCTGACAGTGTGGAAAGATGCAGGCATGCTTGCCTGTGTTTCTTATGACAACTCTAACAACCTACCTAGGCTCTGCCACCTGTCCTCAGTAGGCCAGTTACAGATAAGATAGTGAAAAGCAAAGCACAGAGACTTGCTTGATGTAGTTGCACTGTGGAAACAATGAATGAAGAAACCCAATGGGGTCCTGACATGTTGGGGTCCTGACATGTTGGGGTCCTCACATGAGGTTTATGTTTACATAGAAGGCAAGCAGTAAGTGGAACCAAGCAGTTCTGATTACAGTGTGGTCCCAACCATCAACATTATTTCAGCTCTAGTTTCTCCTGCAATGCATTCCCCAATCTCTGATGTCTCACCAGCCCCTTCCCTGTTACATTTTGGAAAAGGTCTCTGGGTTTAGAGCCAAACTTAGAAATTAAGAGTCTGGGTACCATTATTTCTTTTCCCCATGAGATTTAAGACAGCAAATCTTATCCAGGTATTTCACGTTACAACTCCATGAAGTTTATCTTGGGATCTAGTTGGGCATTGGTGATCTGGAAGAAAGATGTCTGCATGTAAGGGAGGCATCTAAGTAAACATGACAGGATATACAACTGTTTGTCCAGGATTCTGTAAGTAGTCAGATAAATGAAGTGGAGGCCATGACAATAGAAGGCCACTAGAGAAGTCAGGGGAGGGAAGAGGACACACTTGATCTCACCCCCACACTGTTATACTGAGACCAAAACTGCTCCCCCACCCCCTGTATCTGTGAAAGGGAGATAGCAGGAATAGACTTGAGCTTGCATCCCATCTACTCACTTGAATATCAGTGAAGGAAAACAAGGTTTTCCCTTAAGGCCTTTTTAAAAAATCCAGTAGCTCCTTGTATATGCTCGGGTACATATGGATAGAAGACTAAAGACCTAATTAGATCTTTGTTATAGCTTATCAATGTGGCTTTGCATTTTATCTTTTAAGTGTATTTATGTGCATGTGTGTGCCTGCATATATATGTGGGCACATGCATGCAGTCACTTACAAAGGCCAAAAGAGAGCACCGGATCCCCTGGAGCTAGAGCCAAAGGCAGTTTTGAGTTGATTGATGCAGGTTCTGGAAAATTGAATTCTGATGCTCTGAAAGAGCAGGAAGCACTTATCACTTGAGCTGTCTCTCCTCTACTCCCTCATTTATGTTTTGGTGCTTATTAAGTGGTAACTTCATGAATGTGTGTGTATGTGTGTGTGTGTGTGTGTGTGTGTGTGTGCATGTATGTGTGTGTGTATGTATGTATGTGTGTGTGCACGCGCATTTGCGCACACACGAGTGCGTGTATGTATGTGTAATATTTGTGGAGACTAACCTTTTATTCAGGTGACTATCTATAAACGTGTCAGGAGGTTTCCAGATGTCCCAAGAACATAGATGTTGACTATGTAAGGCTAACAATCTAGCCTGGTGTCCCTCAGCCCCCAGATTCCAAACCCAGGTCAGTCTCTGCTTTCCTTCTGTATGGGTTTATGCACAGTTCCCTGCCTGAAGTCTCTGACTTGAAACATCATCTGACACACTCCTTTGAAGATTCTAAGGTGAGCTGGGACCTGGAGAGTGACTGGGAAGACTCTCCGGGACAGTTGTGCATGGATATTGAGAGCGATCCAGCATGCCGTAGAAGGAGACAGGGACAAGATGGCCGAGAGCTTCTGTGCTAGGCTTTGGCCTTTCCTTATCAGCTTTGGGGGAAAAAAAGATGAAGAAAAGAGGATTTTCTTCACCCTCCTTTTTCCAATAAGCTCTGGAAGCACCAGGACTTTGAGCATAATCCTTATTGACTCCATCTGCTAAAGAGAGAGAGAGAGAGAGAGAGAGAGAGAGAGAGAGAGAGAGAGAGAGAGAGAGAGAGAGAGAGAGAGAGAGATTGATATTTCTGGCGGTTGCTCTTCAGTCCTCTTAGAGCTGCGGGGTCCTCCCTCCCTTCCAGCCGATCTTCCCCAAACCACAGCCTCCACACTACCAGGCCTCTAAGTTACAGGAAGGACTGGAGTCATCCCGCAGGGCCAGGCTCGAGGGCAGTGAGTTGGAGAGATGCCCAGGCCCTTTTGTCTTCTTTCCATCTTGGCAGGAGGCCAGAGATGAGGCTAGTGAAGATGGGGACTTGAAAGAAAGCCATAGAACTGAGTGGTTCAAACAGTTGCTGAAAAAGTAGAGCTTGGCTTTCATTATTCTTCCAAATTAGGGGGTTTCTTTGTATTTTTATATCTATTCTTAGAGCTAGAAACCTAAAATAATTTTGGACAAAATGCAGAAGCGAGCATAAGCTCTTCTGAAACCAGGAGAAGCAACACCTCCAGATGCAGAGCCACCCTGCCCCAAGGTCAGGCCCTATTCCCATGAGCTGTGGAGACAGGAAAGGGTATCAGGTCCCAGACACTGTAGCTCCACATACAGTTCCTTATCTCCAGAGTCTCCTGTGGGCTCAAGCAAGGTTGTCATTGGTGCTGTGTGAGAGATAAGCTCTCTGTCCTCACCCTGCACAACCTACTATCCTGCCTCCCTTCCACCTGTGTAGATTCTTAGAATTTTCTTCAGCACACCCCAGTTCTTGACACTATCTCAAACTTTGCTTTCCTGAGAGCCTTTCTAGTCACCAGGGACAGTCAGGATTTGCAACAAGTTCAAGGAAGGAATGAACCAAAACTGGGTGACAGCTAGAGACCATGGCAAAGCCAGAGAAAAGGAAAGTTATAGATTTTATTAAGTATTTAGAATTGTATAGGAAAAGGATGGTACAGGATAGCCCGGGCTTTTTGAGAAAGACGGGCACTTGGGTTTCTTCATAATGCGTGTTATGTGTGTGTACATATATATGTGTACGTATGTATAGATATATGTTTTTATCCTGTGACTTTCCAAGTTTTATTTCTCAAAGAATGTGATGGAATGCAGCTTAGACGTTATATAAAAATCTGTGATCTGGTTTACTCATTTCTCTTAAGAGATTTCCTTTTCTCTATGAAGTTGTAAAGAGGTTTTGTGAAGAGGGTTATTTGGATTTAGGGGTAAAGGAAGGGTGCTGTCAGGATAGACCATGGTCACTTCCTGTCTTTATGTAGACACAGCTCACTTGTTTTTGCTCATCTTTGCTTAAGATGGCCCCAGGAAAACATGAAGTATCTCTGTAGGCAATTCTGGTTTTTTCAGTTGTGTGGAGATTTCTTGACTCTCAGTTGGCAAGGAAGTCATACTGGATACCTGAGGTGATGCAGCGGGGCTCTCCCTTTTTATGTCTTCTTTGTTTTCTGTCTTTTTACTCTGGTTTTCAGGAAGAGAAAACAGTTAATAGATATTGAAGGGCCTGAAACCCTCATGGTGTTCATCTGAAGGGAGTGTAGGCACTGATGTAACAGAGAAGTCTCCCCAAGAGAGATAATCTTTGAATAAAGACCTAAAAGTGAATTGGTTATTTGTAGTTACAAAGGTAGGTGTAGGAGGCTCCTAGTCAGAAAGGAGACAAAAATCTTTGAGGTGAGAAAGGAATCTGTTGACTCTTAAGAGTGGGCTTCATCTAAGGGAATGCAGAATTTTGAAAGGGCAAAGGTAAGTTACAGCCAAGATTTTTGGTTGCTGCTGCTGGTGGTGGTGGTATTTGTATTGGTTGTGGTGGTGGTGGTGGTGGTGATATTGGTGGTTGTGGTGGTGGTGGTATTGGTGGTGGTGGTGGTGGTTGTGGTGATGATATTGGTGGGGGTGGTGGTGGTGGTGATGATGATATTGGTGAGGATGGGGATGGTGGTGGTGATGATGGTATTGGTATTGTGGTAGTGGTGGTGGTGATGGTATTTGTGGAGGTGGTTGTGGTAGTTGTGGTGGTGTGGGTGTTATAAGAAGAAAACTTGAGCTCAGTGTTGGGATACGTTTGAGTAGGAGACTACTTGGAGGATCCAGCAGAAGATCTAATGTGAAAATTAGACAAGGTAAGTCTATAAAATGGCAGGCAAGCACATCAACCAGGAAGGCGTGAGCAACGAAATCAGCTTGAAGAATATTTTGTAGAACTTAAATAGAAACTGGCTGGCTGGGGCTGAAGACAGAAGTGGAAGTGACTGTCCCCTTTTCCCTGATTTGTATAATTTGTTGGCCAATGAGAGAGAGACAGAAGGAGAAGTAGATTTGGGTGACAAAAGAGAAGAAAGAGGGGATGAGTGTGTTCCATGTGCACACATCCCAGTTGTGACAGTGACAGGAGAGTGAGAATCAAAGGGATGGATGGAGATAAAGATAACAATGCTCCTTCTTTTGTTGGAGGTGCGGGAGGTAGAAGGTTGGCTGGGGGGGGGACCCCAAGGAGACATGCTTACACAGCCACAAGCAGCATGGTTATCAAGTTCTGTTACTCAGAGAAGTAGGCACGGTGGGTGGGGACCTGGACAAAGGAGGCATGAAGGCCAGGCTCAGCTGCTGCAGAGGAACGCAGAACACTGAAGCAAGAAGCTGAAATAGACAACCTGAGTAGGAGCCACTGGCTGCTCTGAGGAGCTGCAGTATCTGGGAGATGAGGAGACAAAGGATGACTGAGGGCTCGAAAGAAGGTATAAAGCACAGGTCAGAGGCATCACGCACAGTTAACATCTGCTGAGTCGTGTCCTGAATGTTGGATCTTCTCACCCATGTAATCTCAGTGGCTGGGTCCTGCAATATTATATAGCAAAACAGTCCCCGAAAAGTGAGTGGGCTGATCGGCGTCACCATCCTCCCAAGCTGCAGCTCCGAGCCGGCAAGGAACTTGTTCGGTGGTGCTCACTAGGTTCTACTGGAGTGGGGGAGCTGAGTTCTATGTTCTGACTCAGTCCTGCTCGCTTTTCACCGTGCCAGACCCCCTTATGCCTCACCCCCTTTGTTTTTAAAATGATTTCTTTAAGGCAAAAGGAGAAGGAGATGAATTGGTAGCCTATGAGAAAACCAGGGTTAAAGAACATTTTATCTCCAGAGCTTTCTGTGAAGACAACCAGGAGACTGACTTCTTCCCCCATCCCCCTCCCACTTTTCTCCTCTCTCCTCCCTTTTCTTCCTTTGCATTATTACTCTCTCTCTCTCTCTCTCTCTCTCTCTCTCTCTCTCTCTCTCTCTCTCTGTGTGTGTGTGTGTGTGTGTGTGTGTGTATTTGTCTATAGGCTTTTGAGATAGGGATCGGAATAAGGCAAGCATGAGTGATAGGCCCAGCGGATATGGAGTCAAGGATGTGGGAGTGAACATGGGAGGAAGTCAGGACCAACCTCTGGGCTCAGGAGCATTAGTGAGGAATACGGAGATGCTCTTTCAAGTAGAAGGTAAGTTCTCTTGCAGAGTCTTAAGAAAAACGTTTGTTTGGAAGTGAACGGTGTTCACGGTGGCTTAAGTACAACGGGGATTTCGTAAATGACAAATGCACTTTATCTCTCGTGCTCCTCGAACACCTGTCATTAGCTCTGTGTGTTCATCTGTAACCATTCAGTTGTAAATTCAGTATGAATTCATAGGGCCCTCTGTCTCCCAGTTCTTTAACTTCAGGAGAAATGTAATGGAGTCTAATTGGTTCCCAGCTTGAGACAGACACCACCCCCTCCCCCAGCCTGATCAGCTATGGCCAGGTTTAGGGTCTCCAAAATTCAAGCAAAGTGCTGTGTTCAAGGTGATGGCGGATGGCCATGGCAATAAAAGAGCACTAGCCAGAAGAGAATGTCGAAGGAGAGAATATGGAGATTTGAATGTCTCCAAAAGCTGTGAGCAACCACGAGCGCCTGGAAAGCATCTATCCACACCCAGCTCACCAGCCTAAGCTGTGAAGGTGCATCTCTGGCAACTCTCAAGGGAGATAGAGGAGAAATGGAAAGACCCCCCACCCCCACCTCACCCCCACTTATCATGCTTAGAGAAAACTAGAGAGGTAAGAAGTAGGAAGACAAGGGTACTGAATTTAGTGGTGGGTACCCAGGGTGGATAGCTGAGCGCAAAGGGTGGATGAACGGAGGCAGTAGGGAGGAGGAACCGGTTCACACCGGAAGCACACTGAGTAAAGAGTTAAGACCAAGGAGGAGCACGGGAGGGAAGGAGGTCCTCTGGCTGTTGCTCACCCTGGGCCCCCTGTGGAATTCCCACCCAGTTCATCCCTCATCACATCTCCCCAGCCTAGAACCGAGGCCAGCTTCCTGGGTGCTCCTCCCTCCCTGGAAAAGTAAAAGAGACTCCCGAAGGCTTTCTCCAGACCCTGATAACTGTGACCACCACGAGAAACAAGACCATTATCTCATCGAGATACCCTGACAAGAGTGTGAGGCAAATCCTTCAGCCAGAACCAGCCTTTTCCTGCCCTCATCACCTCGGGGGGGGGGGGGGGGATGTTTACACTTCACCATGTTTAATGTCACTTCTTAAGAAGCTGATCTCCTAAACCTTCACACTTTTCATCCAGCTGATGCGATGGCTCAGGCTGTGCCTCAGAGCCTTTGAGGCTGATGACCAGAAACCCCCTCCTCCCAGGGAAGCCTGGAATGGGCCTCCCAGCTACTTCTCATTCTCCTTTAAGAGGCTGGGCTGAGCTGTAGTGGAAAAAACAGACGAAACATGACCAAGTATGCAGAATGGTTTTGCAGAGACCCTGGAGACCAGAAAGGTCTATATTCTCCCCTGGGAAGACTCAAAGACCTTGGAAGGAAGGTTCTGCATCCTGAACGGGTGCCCCGCACATTCTCAGCTTGATGTGACTATTGAACGGATACATGGCACCTTGGGCTAGGATGCATTCCACGAGCAAGCCACCTGTATGCACATAAACAGACCGAAGAAGTGTGTCCCCGTGTGCCCTGTGGCTCTTGATGTCAGGTGGAGGAATCGAACCTGTGTTAGAGGCTGCTTCGAGAAGGAAGAAGCCTGAAGACAAGGCTAGTGTCAGGGTAGGATTGCAAATTCCTCTGGTCTGCAAGAGCCTCCTGTGCCTCAGCCCAGGAGCTATTTTCATGTGAAGTATTATTTCTTAGGGTTAAATCTGGGCAAATGGCCTGCTCTGGGAAGACTGTCTCTGATGAGGTCCAAGTTCTAGTTTTTCTCCCAGCCACTCATTCACTTAGCAGCATTACTGGGGACGGTCTATGTGCTAAGCCCTGTTCAGAGCCCTAAGCACACAGCTGGAAATAAAGTGAGAAGTGCTGGTCTCGTGGAGTTCCCAGCAAGAACCTGACTGCTGTTTAGCTGTAAAATTAGAAACTCACTCAATATCTGACAAAATGATAAAGGCAGTTTGGTGGAGCACTGCAGACATAACTTTCAGGGGCTGAGGATGAGAAGTACCCCAATCACCAGGAACAATTGGAAAGGGCCGGTAGGCTCTCACCCCAGGGATGTTGTCGAATTCCGTATAGGCAGATGATGCCTCCCTCCTTTCTCTGCAGAGCATTCCACGGTCCTTTACCTCTCTACTCACATCCTGGGCTTGCTGGGCTCCCAGTTCTAGAAGCTAGCACAATCTCCTGTAGGATCTGTCTTGATATTCAGATCCTTGTGTTCAACTGTCCAACTTTGTCAGATATGGCCTAAGGCGGTGACTCTCAACCTTCTTAATCTTGTCACCCTTTAACACAGTTCCTCAAGTTGTGCTGACCCCAATCATAAAATTAGTTTCATTGCTACTTCATAACTGTAATTTTGCTAGTTATAAATTAGGATGTAAATATCTGTGTTTGCCAATGGACACAGGTGACTCCCTGTGAAAGGGTCATTCAGTCCCAAAGGAGTAGTGACTCACAGGTCTAAGGTGTCACAGACTGGTAAGTCAAAGGGGCTCTGGAGAAATCAGATGGAAACAGAATATGGAGAAATGACACATTTCCTTCTCATCTCTCCACATGATGATGGTTGACTTTATCCACTCGAGTGGGCTCTCTTGCCCCACAAATATCAATAGTATTGAGAAGAAAACCCACTGAGGCAGGGCCAGCCCTTTACCCTTGCCTTTTATCCTGGGGAATTGTACCATAGTAAAGGAGAAACAATGATAATGCTGAGTGAGAATATCCCTATCTTTCATCCCATTGCCACGGAATTAGCAGCAGCATCATGTTTTATTATTATAACTTCATAATAATTACAGTCATTACTGAATTCATGTATATAGAAAAGGCAGAGATCCCATCACTGGATTAATTTGTGAGGCCCTTCAATGGGATTTATTGATCAATAAGTGAACGGCAAACGCTTGACATGTAACAGAAACCTTTGCTATTGTGAACCGCAAATAGCTCATGTCTGAGAGAGTAAGTCTTTTCTTACTTTTCCTCTCTTCCTCCAGGCAGTCCACCCCTGCTTCGGAGTTCTGTTCACAATTTTCCTCTCTTCTCTTCAGAGCAGAGC